>NC_079522.1:12976382-13276382 GCF_003711565.1 Takifugu flavidus
AGTATTCGCAAACGATTAACCACTCACTTTGTGTCCGAGCAAACCAAGAGTTCCCCTTTAATACTGTAATGACCACAACAAACCTGCTGCAAACGACTTTATCGACGGTCTGAAACGGTTGATAAGAGTAGGCGTGGGATAAAATGTCGCGGCCTGTGGAAGGAAACCTCCCACCCACAGTTCGGGGGGCGAACATGAATCCGGTGACGCTGCCAGACGTTTCGGTCGTGGGCGTGGCCTCGGGAGTCAAAGCGCCACCTCGGGTGACGTCATCGACCACACAGCTGGAACGGGTCGGTGTCTCGCGCTCGTTAGCAAACGAACACCAATTAATTCGCTCACTATAGTTTCTGCTATCTTGAAAAGTTCTGTTTAAATTTCACCGAGCGGCCGCCAAAGTTGTTAAAAAGCTGAAGTTCAATAAGCCATAAACGCTGAACAGGTCCTGAGCACGGAATTAGATGGCTTTCAATACACATATTATATAAACTTATCTTAAAGACATTTCTTTTTAAATTTAATTTCAGTATAAATTAATTCCCTATGCATTAAATAAGAAAGTTAATTCCCTGGCACTCTCGCAGAGAAGGTAAACTATTTCTAAAACGGGCAGATGGAAAAATAAAGCACAAATAAAAAAGAAGTACGAGAACCAAACTTTATTTGTCCGGTGTGTCGGGGCATTTAAAACATTTCATTTTCTGCCACAAGGTGGCAGCAGCTTAATTTCCTTCCCTTCTCTTAAATTCAGACTCACTGGTTCAGGTTTTATCTTAGTTCAGAATTGACCTAAATAAAATGAAACCAACAAAATCAGATGTGTAATGTGAGACTAAGGCTTGAAATTAGTCGCATACCTTTTTTTATGTTTTTTTTTTAATTTTTTTATATGTTGCGTTAGTTTTACTGCCCTTTACATGCAAGTAGTCCGAGGTGTGGGAGTCACAAACCTTCAGTTTATTCAGTGTTAAGGAATGAAGCTAAATAACTTTGAAGGAAAACAACATCTGATCAGGCCAAAAAAATTAAGCGAGTGCAGATACAGAACCATTCACTGTACAAAGATCACAGAAAATGATACTAAACTGCAATAAATGCCTGAAACAAAAATCACAACCAGTATAATAAAAAAAGAACTCACCACTTGAAATTGTCTCATAAGTCCTGTCAGAAATGTCTCCTAGTCAACAACTTGGGTGTGTAATTTGGCTACAGTGCCTAAAGAGCACATCATGCTCCCATTAGGAACACAGTTTTTCTTACCCGTCTATTTTGTTTGTCTATCTGCACGCGGAGCTCTGACAGGACTTGTGTTTACAACCACACATCAACCTACTACATGACTGTGTTTGACCGGTGCATGAGATGCTAGCTGTGGGTAATCAAAGAGAGGGTGGCACCTGCTTGGGAATGGGAATGGCCATCTTCCCGATGATGTGATCCCCAACACAGGTTGGCATGTACGACAATGGCAGCCAAAAAAACTTGGCGTCCCAGCCTGTGGAATAGCGGGTACGGGGCTGGACTGCGGCTACAGCATGGTCCATACAGCTGACCACCTTCATGAGGTCTCCGTCAACTTTATTAGGAATAGTACAAGATATGACCTTCATCACTAGAAACAAAAACAGCAAACAAATCAATAGAAGTATATAGAAAAGCACAAAATGGTTATTCAAACTCACACTTTGGTAAGAAGTCTGGTCCATACTGGTCCTTAACCTCCTGAGGTAACTTCTCCCACAGCCGCTTAAAATTGTTGTTAAGCAGTTCAGGGTCAGACATGTTTGTCTTGAAGAAGCCGGGCTCAATGCAGATGACTTTCACACCAAACGGCGCCATGTTCAACCTGATGATTAACATCGTAGTCTTGAAAACTCCCATTGAGCATTTGCACGCTTGTTGGTCTTTCAAGGATGCTTCACCTGAGACTGTCGTTGAAAGCCTCGACGCCAAACTTGGAGACGCAGTAGGGGCCTCCACTGATACTGACCCTCCCTGCTACACTGGCCACGTTGACCACCCTTCCTCTGGCCTTCTTGATGAGCGGCAGGACGCTCAGGGTCACTGAGATCACGCCATTTAGGTTCACTTCCAGCATGGATTTGTAGTCGTCAATGGTGAGCCAGTCACAGGGGCCTGATGGAACGGACACGCCTGCGTTGTTCACCACAGCCCATAAACCTGTGGGGATCACACAGAGGACATGATGCCATTTGTAAGTCTTCAATTTGTAAAGAATTCAAACTGTGACTGAATTCAACACCAGTCATCTGAAGACACCTGGCATTGTTGCTGGGATGGAGGTTTTTTTTATTTATAAGGTTAAATCATTTTCTAAAAGAAACTAAAAGCAATGGAAGTGTTACCACCAACTATTATTAACAAACACACACAGACACACACAGAGATGTTCTATAAAGAGGAAACAAAATTCAAGTTCGACACGTTTCCCCGACAAACATCAATGTTACCTGAGGGATACCAAGTTCATCTCTATGCACAAGCATCAATGTTTGAAAAGCATATTCATGTATAAAATGATCCTATTGACCCCAGAGCTCAGCTCCCGCACCCCTCTGCATTGTTTGGGATGAATGAATGAGCTAATTTAGAGCATTGCTGGAAAATCCTTGTTGTTTTATTTCCTGAAGACAACGATCATTAGCTACTCTGGTTACAGGACAAACCGGTTCTCTTTGTTTCGAGGTGTAGGAGACCTTGCAGGAGTACCGCTAATGTGTGTGTGTGTGTGTGTGCATGTGTGTGTGCAGTTTTAACTCAGGTTTCAGCTTTATCACCTCATCTAAGAGTTTGGTTATATTTTTGTTGCGGTTGTTAAACTATAAAAGTACAAAACTAAAATTCAGTTGTAACCGCACTCACCCCGCTGCCCCACTTTGTCCTTGATCATTGCTGCAACTTTGGCAACGCTCTCCTTCGACCTGACGTCTAGGTGTGTTGTAATCAGGTTACCGGAGCAGGACTTCTTCAGGTCTTCTTCCCCCTTTTCGGTGAAGCAGGAGGCGATCACCCTGAATCCCTGCTTGTCCAGATGACGAGCCAGGAGGTTGCCAAAGCCAGAGTCGCAGCCGGTGATGTACACATACTTGCTGCCCTTGTCGGGGACTCTGGGCAGCTCCCTGATCCATCGGTACAGGTAGTAGAAAAGCAGCAGGCCCAGGAGGTACAGGTACATGACTGGTGTAAAGCAAGCACGGTTAAACTGAGAGGAGTGTGAACTGGCGTGACGCAATGCTGTGAGGTGTAAACACTTAGTCACTCACATGCAGCCACATGCATGACTCTGCTGTTAAAAGTGAATTCTTTACATCAAACCAAAAATTGGATTTAATAGGGGAAACTGGTGGAATTGTTACATAGACATAATACAACAGTACTTGGAATGCCCTGAACTTGAACTAATTTTGGTCTGACCCTTACTTCTTAACCCCATTGACGTAACAATTGGATGAAAGCGGATGATTTTGAAATTACACCCAGCTGCACTTTTAGGTCTCGAGAAGAGGACATAATTAGTATACTTGTGAGTATTTTTAGTAAAGGAGCTGTTTAGTTTAGCTGCTTGACAACATCAACTGCGAGGGTGATTGTTAGCCTTCGAACCTTGCAGGCAATTTCATAATGTGTTTTTAATCCTCCTTTTGGCTGCCTTCAGGGCTCAAATATGAGTCAGCCTCAGCCACTAGACTCTTGAATCAGCCATGAAGGCAGCTAGTGGGTGTGTGTAGAACATTCAGTAGGAGAGCTCACAATGGCGGATCCGTTTTTGGGGTTGCGCATAAACTCCATCTCATCATCAATCCACTGTAAAGCTTTGCATTGTTGCTCGTCAACAATACGTTTATGCAAGACCGACTCTTTGCCGCCACCTACTGGTATGATGTATATACTACAGTGTCCTGCCAGACAATAATCTCCCGCTGATCCCGCAGGTGAAAGAGTTGTCTCCAGTATTTGGACAGAAACACTGGCTGGACTGCGGCCCTCGAAGACTGGGCTTGGGCAGCCCTGGTGCACGCAAATTTTGGTTATAAGTTGTCGTCTGCACGAAGAACTGCTTTATTGAGGAGTCCCCAAGCAACATATACCATAATACTGAAAGACTGGGAGGCATCAAATAATTTTAATTAAGATAATTTTGGCTCGTTTTTCCCTTTTTAAAAAAAAATAAAAATAAAATCTCACTCCCTATATTAGCTCTGCTCTGACCAACTACCATTTTATTTTTATTTGAGGACTTTATTACAGTCAAAATGCAACATACATGTAACGACACAAATCTTTGATTAACAAAAAAGTTTAAAATTAAAAAAGGAAATTGTAACTGTAATTGTAATTGTGATTGTAAAGTTGATGATTCAAGATCTTGACATGTTGGAAGCATTTCAGGTTTAGTATTGAAGACATTAAGCAACTCAAACGTGACATGGCTTCTAAAGAGGGTCTTTACTCTGACAATTATCAGTTAACATTGTTGAGGATAACGCCCACCCCTCACACCCCGACTCCAGCCTCCTGCCTTCAGGGAGAAGGTTCTGAAGCCTTCAGGCTCGCTCCACCAGACTGTCAAACAGCTTTATCCGCCAGGCTGTCAGAATGCTGAACTCTATCCACTACCTCCCCCACCTCCTGCCCCCTGCCCCAGGACCTTAACTCTGCTGAAATGCAATTGCACCCCTGTCCCCCTCCCACATGTGCCCTTCCCCCCTTAAACATCTGGACTTGAAGAGCGACCACTCCACAAACCCTTGAAATTGGCACAAAGAGGGAAAAACAAGGAACCTGACTGTATTACTCGAGCGACCTGCCCAACTTCATTGTATTGCACTATATGTACATTCGTGTTTTTGGCACCTTATTTATCCGTTTTTGCCTCATTACTTTACAGCATGATAAACTAGAGAGAGAGTATTTCAGTTAATCTGTATGTTCAAAATATGGAGTGAACTGACAATAAAAAGTATCTTATCTTATCTTATTTCACCATCTAACTGACTACTATAGTGATTATCATTTTTAAAAAAAGTCTTACCTTCGTCGCAAATGTCTGCTTGGAATGAATCGAGTTGTTCCTTCAAGCTTTGACTGAATAACAGATGTTCTGCATAAAGTAAAGTCCTGCACACCAACACTCCCAGGAGTCTGAAGAAGGCCTTTAGTGCCGCCTGTCGGCGCGTTATGGAATAGCCTCAGCAGACACGAAAACGGCGCATACAAATACCACTAAAAACGACATTATCTGACTAAATATAGTGCTGACATCGATTATAAATATGTTGACGACATAAAAACAGTTGCAAATTGCCTTCAATAGTATAAGGCGGGACAGTACAATTTCAAGCAGATATATAAACTGGATCATGAAATTTAAATATACGATTGTCAGAGCAAGCATTTCAAGACATACGGATCGTTGAGTATGGTCACACAGAGTTGTCCAAAGCTCTAAAGACAAATTCTGTGTCAGGGTAAATGCACTATTGTTATTATGGATATCATTATCTCTATTGTATTAACCTGTAATTGGTTGTGACTTATTTTACACTTTTACAGTTGCCATTAAATTCCTACCTTAGGCGCTTCCCTTTTTATGTCGATTTTTCCATCTGTGTTTGTTAACTATTTTCACCACAAGGTGGCAGTAGTGCTTTTCACCATGACGCTGCCATCAATCGCAGAGCAATTCTCTTCATGATATTACAATTCCTGCACATTTAAACAATTGTTTTTGAGTTATTAGTGACTATAATATTAGAATAAATAACGCACCAACAGAAGTAATAAAATTAATTTTAATTTCAAAAGAAATTCATCCAAAAAAGGGAATTATTGATACAATAGTTTCCTGACCGCATTGAAAGCAGCTGTGAATGACCGCATGCACACACACACACACACACACACACACCACACAACACACACACACACAACACACACACCACACACACCACACACACACACACATAAACACACACACCTGGTCCTGCTCAAGGTTTCTGGTCCTGCTCAAGGTTTCTTCCTGTTAAAGAGGAGTTTTTCCTTGCCACTGTTGCTTGTCTGGGGTCAGGCCCTGGGATTCTGGAAAGCGCCTTGAAACAATTTTGATTGTAACTTTTTAAATTTGTAAATATGCATTTTAAGGACATTTATATCAGAAGACCTTGATCTTCAACATTACATTTGGGTTAGATTTACAGATGAATCGGTTTTGTGCAAATGTGCATACGTGTGTGTATACGCGTGTGTATGTGTGTGTGTGTGTGTGTGTGTGTGCGTGTAACAGTCAGACTCTGATTAAAAGCTATTAGATAAGGTGACAGGTACAGTATAAAACTGACCAGGAAGTCAAACCTGAAGGGGCAATAACCTCAAGTGCAAACACCTTTGAATCTACTCCTCTCTAATCTGGAGTAGTAACAACTGATGCTACAGAATACACGTAGTTGTACTGCAAATCAAAAGTTTTTCTCCATTTAAACTTTAAATTGTTCTGCAATTAGCTTTATACATTAACATCTATTACGGTTTTATGTGAAACTTCATCTTGCTTGGATTTAAAAGTGATTACGATGTAAGAATTGAAGCCAAAACTCTCCTTAAAGTTAATTCAGTCCCATTAATCTCTGCAGTCTTTATGAAGAGTCAGAGTCCTTCAAATCCATCCTACTGTCCATTCAGTTCCAGACAACGTTTTGTCCGTGTTGGAACTGCTTCAATTAGACTGCCTCTGGTTTGGTATTCCATGCCTGGCTGGCAGCCAAGCTGGGATAATAACTGAGTGTTGTCTGCATCAAGTAAACAAACAACCAGACAAGACTGTCAAATTTAAACCTCATAGAAGTCTTCCTCTGGGAGCAGATTGGCATATGGTTCATAGCCTTCGAGTGGCGCTTGTACATACAGACTGAAATCATCGAAAACTCTCATCTGCTGTTACCAAATGACCAGTTTGGCCAAGTTGACGGCGCATTTGAGGATTATACAATGTTTCTAAAAATCATTGAAAGGCTGTTGATTTGACAGCTTCCAGTGTGGATCACCTTGTGTGTCCTCATGGATTTATTTCAAGGACTTCCTTCAAACTCAAAGACAGAAATCAAGTTTGTTCGCAAGCCTGGCCCATCTTTGAAAAACTCCCTGATGAGGTCACAGTCCTGAAGTGTTCAAATACCGGCAGATTCACACAGGAATACACGCCTTCATTCTATAAAGACCACCAGAACAAACGGCAGATGTGTTTAGCTGCACATGAGAGCAAAGATCTTTCATCACTGTGGAGAAATATTGGGCGTACAAACACAAGACCAGACCGAAAATACAGCAACCTGTTCTGAAACCTTGCTAAGGGGAGAAGATTGCATCGCTATATTTAAAAACCCCCAGAAATTCTTCATTCAAAAAGAGGATTTAGTGCTTTCAAACCCAGAAAGGATCTCATTTGGCTTCACACAGTGTAATGTTTGCCCTCAGGGGGTCATGAACCGGCAGGACACTTACCCTCCAACTAAATACTCTGACCCTGAGTTCCAGCAGAGCCCGAGTCTGTTCAATAAGAGCACGTGAATCTCTGCAGCAGAAGACAGTGTGTCCCGCACACAAGAGACCGGCTGCCACCACCACGACAACTGGCTGGGGGCACAACATCTGGATGTGAGCATACTGGACCTACAGCTGGCAGATTCCCCCACACACCTCTGTTTCTTAAACTTTACCGTAAGTGTTATTTCCACACAAAACATGTCATGTCACGACTGGCGTTTTAAAATGTCCCCCCGACAGCCAAAGCAGATAAATGTCAGGGAAATGAATGTGCTGCCAAGTGGGGTTTAAATTTAGAAATACTAATTATTCTGGTTTTGGACATCTGTAACACGCTTTCAGGTTGATTTTCCTGGATGAGTCAACATGCCGAGAGGATCAGTGAGATTGGAAAGCATTAAACATCTGGGACAAGAAAACCAGAGCTATGACCTTTCAGGAGAAGGTAAAGTATTGATGCTGTGCAGCGATCCCCAGTGAAAAGACTGTTTTTGATGGAATTTGCATACAGATTTGATTGTTCATTTTTTTAATGCTCGATTTTTTAAACTGTACTGAAAAAAGGGACAGAGTACAGCTCAAACATATATGTTGCCAGTTGATCCACTGTCTCAGATTATGGGTTAAAGCTAATCTGCAGTACCGGAAATACAAGATATAAATACAATAACAAAGCAAATTTTAACAATACAGAAGCATTACTTGGCAGGGTTACACATGCCAGGATACTGCCTGCTCCGGCCACGAGACACACACACACACACACACACACACACACACACATGCATACAGTCAATGGTTACAAACTTTGTGTTTTAAATGGGAAAATTGAGACTTTATCCAATAATGAAGGATTTTTCCTCACTTTGAAGTGGGGGTGTAATTTGGAGAAAAGGGGAAAGGAAGACGACATTTGTTGACCCCCCCTTCCTTATTTTTATGTTGCAGAAACAGCAGGCTCCTACTTGTAAGTATGGATTATTTTACAAAACTCTGCTTTCAATAAATGTTCTTCCACCAGCGCCGGTGAGCTGCGGCTGTCCGATCAGTGGGGCTTTAACATCTCTGCATGGTTTCGTGATGAAGCTGCAGAGTGCAGCACCCAGAGAGCTGAATTATTCAAAATAAAGAGAAAAGCTGCACGTGCCTTCACAATAAATGGAGAAAGTCAGTTATCTCTGTGGAGTTCAAGGACCTCCGCCACATGCATTTGCTTTCAGGTGTACACAGTGCACATGCACGTGTACTCATTTCTGTTCCACAGTCAACAGAACATAAAACCAAGTTCTGCTTCTTCTGTCTTTGAATTCTAGCGATTCATTTTGCTTTATTTGAATATTTCCTGACTAACAGGATAAATGTGCATTAACTACCTCAGATGTGACCTACCTTTTTTATAAACCCACGCAGACTCATATGAATCGTCATGATTTAGTGTTAGTGTTAGTGTTGTTTGTTAGGTCAGCTCTCACTGTTTTATCATTTCCCTCACACAGGACCATGACGGCTTCTCAGAACAATGAGAAGTGAGTAAACAATTGTGATAAAGACGTTTTGGAAACCTTTAAGCTCATTATCGCTGACGGGCCCTCTTTACCAAACAGAAGCCAGGGAAAAGAAGCACAACCGGCGATCCGGGTTGGGTTCTTTCAGCTGGTAAAAAAAACTGTTTTCCATTTTATTCCGCCTCATCATTTGGGGGTTGCAGCGCTGACGTGCTTTGGTCTTGCAGTTCCGTTTTGCCACATGCAAGGAGGTGCTGATGATGGCGACAGGATGCCTGTGCGCTGTGCTGCACGGCTCTGCCCAACCGCTGATGCTGCTGGTATTCGGCCTGCTCACGGACACCTTCATCGAGTATGACATCGAGCTGAATGAGCTCCGGGACGACAGGAAGGAGTGCGTGAACAACACCATCCAGTGGAAAAAGAACTACACAGCTGGGTTGACCCAACCCCTGAATCAATCAAACTGGTTTTTCGCAAACAATTCGACCTTAGAGATGCTGGTCCCGCTGGAGCAGAGGTCCTGTGGGTACGTGGGTCATGAGTAACACGTAAGGCCCTGTGGTTGGGTACTTCCTGTTGGTGTTATTCACTCTAACCTGTTACCCTACAGCATCCTCGACATCGAATATGAAATGACGCAATTTGCTTTCTATTACGTCGGAATTGGAGCAGCAGTGTTTTTGTTGGGGTACTTTCAGGTAATTCCGTTTCTGACAGTGACTTCTGATGTGCTGGAAATCCCGACTTTAGTCCCCGTGATTGGTTGGCAAAGCTGTTTCATATCCAACAGATCTCTCTGTGGGTGACGGCTGCTGCCAAACAGATTCAGCTCATCAGGCAAATGTACTTCAGGAAAGTGATGAGGATGGAGATCGGCTGGTTCGACTGCACCTCCGTTGGCGAGCTTAACACCCGTATGTCAGAGTGAGTCCGAAAATGATGACTCTGCTTCTGGCAAGCAGGCCAAATGGTGAAGAAATTGGTGGGTGTGTTAACAGCGTCTGTCTCCATTTTACAGTGATATCAACAAGATCAATGATGCCATCGCGGATCAAGTTGCCATTTTTTTGCAGCGCTTCACGACCTTTGTGTGTGGTTTCTGCATTGGCTTTGTGAAAGGATGGAAGTTAACACTCGTCATTGTCGCAGCAAGTCCACTCATTGGGGTCGGGACTGGTCTCATGGCTCTGGTGAGGCTGGATTTTGTGTGCATCTACTTTTCCTTCATCGCCATCTTGATGTTGTTGTCTTCTTTGTCAAACTTGGATTTGATCTAGTTTGTGGCTAAGCTAACGGGCATGGAGCTGCAGGCCTATGCAAAAGCTGGAGCTGTAGCCGATGAGGTTCTCTCATCCATCCGGACTGTTGCTGCCTTCGGCGGAGAGAAGAAAGAAGTCAACAGGTAGAATCTTTCAGGAGAAGGTTGGTGACTCAACCCAACATCAATGCGGCTCCATTGAACCCCGACACCCGCCTCCCCAGGTACGACAGGAACCTGACCTCAGCACAACGCTGGGGCATCAGAAAAGGTCTCATCATGGGCTTTTTCACTGGATACATCTGGCTCATCATCTTCCTGTGCTACGGTCTGGCCTTCTGGTATGGATCCACTCTGGTGGTAGACACTAAAGAGTACACACCAGGAACGTTACTGCAGGTATCGCTCCAACCGAAACTCCCTAACGTAACAGTGCTACTATTTGAAAGGTTTTATCAAATCATTTATCGGAGTATTTTGAGGGATTGAAGCACTTTTTGCTGCTATAATAATAACACACTGACCTCTTTCATCTAGGTCTTCTTTGGAGTTTTAATAGCAGCCATGAATTTGGGGCAGGCCTCGCCGTGTCTGGAGGCATTTGCTGCAGGCCGTGGAGCTGCTACCATCATCTTTGAGACTATTGATAGAGTGAGGCCATTTCTGTTGGCATATTTCAAATGTACTCGCATTTTCAATTCTTGTCTGATTTTTAAATGCCGCCGACAGGAGCCCCAGATTGACTGTCTGTCTGAAGCTGGATATAAGTTGGACAGGGTCAAAGGAGACATTGAGTTTCACAATGTGACCTTTAACTATCCATCCAGGCCTGAAGTCAAGGTACCGTATAGGAGGATCCATGGTTGAAAAATTGTGTTGCGGGAGTCACCTTTGTACTGGTATTCTCCTCAGATCCTGGATCAGCTCAGTGTTGCAGTAAAGTCAGGAGAGACAACAGCCTTTGTCGGCTCAAGTGGAGCAGGCAAGAGTACATCTGTGCAGCTCATTCAGCGCTTCTACGACCCTCAAGAGGGAATGGTATGGGAAAATGCTGTATCTGCCATCTCCTTACACTCATTTTCCAAAACAACCACCTCCCTGGGATTCCAAAAGTCCATGATAATCTCATTTACGCAGACACGGGTCTAACAGGCTCATTTTTCAGTTTATCTGAAACTAGAGGACTTTCTACCCTCTAATTCCCTCCTCTCAGCTCCTACCTGAGAAAAAGAGAACAGAAAAAAGCCCCTTAGAGCCCAGTGAAGGTTATGCCGGAATGAAGGAAGACAGTCACACCATTATTTCATTGTTGCAAAAAAGTCGACTTTAATAGCATCATCCATTAGCTGGAGCAAAATCCATTTCAGGCAATGACCTCCATTTCAGGTGACCCTGGATGGTCATGACATCAGAGGGCTGAACATCCAATGGCTGCGCTCACTGATTGGCATCGTGGAGCAGGAGCCTGTGCTGTTTGCCACCACCATTGCTGAGAACATACGCTACGGCCGACCTGGAGTCTCCACGGAGGACATTATCAGCGCAGCCAAGGAGGCCAATGCCTACAAATTCATCATGGACCTGCCACAGGTTGCAGTTTCGGGACTTAGAAGTGCAACATGGAGCATTTTTGATTCTGTCGTCACCGCTAGCCTGATGGATTTGAATCTTTTGGAATTTGACAGAAATTCGACACCTTGGTCGGGGAGGGTGGAGGTCAGATGAGCGGTGGTCAGAAGCAACGCATCGCCATCGCTCGTGCTCTGGTCAGGAATCCCCGGATCCTGCTGCTGGACATGGCAACGTCTGCCCTTGACAACGAGAGCGAGGCTATAGTTCAAGAAGCTCTGGATAAAGTGAGTCAGCTGAGGTCCAGTTTTCATCCCCGGGTTTGATGTTTACAGTTTTTGTGTCGTCTGGCAACAAAATTTTGAGCCAATGCGCAAATCCACATCTTAACATGACCAGAAATCAAAATGTTATATATATATATATATATATATATATATATAAGGTCTGGTTCATATAAGGTTCATATAAGGTTCATGTCTGAGTAGTGCAAAGTGTGACCATGGAAACTAAAAGCCCCCCTTCTTCTCTTTGAAATATTGTCAAGGCATCCTCCAGCAGAGACTGACTAAAGCGGTGTTGGAGGATTATAACGTCCCTCTGATAAAATCCTTATCTAAGGATAATCATGTTTTCATATCTATCTGCTGCCAAATCTGGTTGTTATTGTGTTACCCACCTGAAAAGTGGAAGACTGAATCTACCACACACAGTGAGAGTAACATCAATCTAGCCAGGTCTTCATAATTGTGTTCTAATAAAAGCAGCAGCAATCCAATTAGCCTCAACCTGAAATTCACTGATCATTTCACAGTAAAGACGATTGTTTTGAGGGGCCTTTTCTTAAACCAGAAAACATCCTAAAAGTACAAACCAAAGAATGGAATGTTGTTCCTTGTCATGGCAGGTACGCATGGGTCGCACCACCATATCTATCGCTCACCGACTGTCCACCATAAAGAATGCAGACGTGATTGTGGGTTTTGAGCACGGCCGAGCTGTGGAGCGAGGGAAGCACAACGAACTGCTGGAGAGGAAGGGCGTCTACTTCACCCTGGTGACCTTGCAGAGCCAAGGAGACAAGGCTCTGAACGAGAAAGCTCGACAAAGTAGGCCGAGATTTTGGGCAGAGTCTATTTTCTTCCACTAAATCTTTGTTGTTAGATGACTGGTGCACAAACTGAGATCGCGCGAGACCGCTGATTTTATCTCTTGGATTAGTGGCTGATAAAGAAGAGGAGCTCCCAGAGAGGCTATCCAGAGCAGGCAGTTACCGTGCGAGTTTAAGGTATTACACCAGAACATTAGTCAGCCACTGCCTTCAATTTATATATAATTGTGCAGGTCGAGCAGAGGGTCAACTGGATGGCTGAAAGCAACTGCAACATGTTGCAACGTGCAACTATTTAAGCTACAGCAGAATGAAAGGGTTGAATGTCCCTCATCCCTCCCCTGTGATGCCGCATCAGTCCAGCTGACCTTTTGCTTGATCTTCACAGATTAACATGATCTGGATGAATGAGAACCTACATGAACATCTTTGTATTGAATGAATCTCTGCTTTCCTGACTGTACATCCAAAAGAAACTGTATATTACCTCCCACAGTTGTTTTCCCAGGCAGAAGCCTTCATTTACTTAATTATCCTTTTACATCATCACCATCACCCAGAGCTCCTGGAAATGGGGCGAGAGAAGCTCAAGGTCCGCTATTACCGCCAACATCAGCACCCAGCCAATGCCTTTAGTGAAAGCCACTGAAAAATCACTTATCACTTAGAATGACTGCGTGCACGAAAGCAACAGAACCAGATAACACAAGATTAAAAAGCTTTTCAAATGTTTTGTAGAGCCTCTATTCGTCAGCGTTCCCGGTCTCAGCTCTCTAATCTGATGCCTGGCTCTGCTGTTCCTGTGACCAGTCAGGTAGGCGGCCAAGCCTACTTTGGGTCTCAGGAGGAAAAATCCAAGGTGTGTAACATTTTTATATACATTAATGACGGTTGGATTAAAAAAAATGGATAAAAGTTTCTCCAACACATGCCTCCTGATGTGCACTTGCCTAGAACTCCATCCCAGAGGAGGAAGAAGAAGAGCTCATGGAGTCTGCTCCGGTTGCAAGGATCCTGAAGTACAACTCACCCGAGTGGCCGTATATGCTTTTTGGATCCTTTGGGGCTGCCATAAATGGAGGGGTCAACCCTGTCTACTCTCTGCTGTTCAGTCAAATCTTGGCGGTACAGTTTAAAATACAGAAATACAGAATATCTGGCTGATTTAAAAAGAACATCAAGTTTAGTGTCCAACAGAGGGGTTAACCCTCGACTGATTCAAGGATGAATACACACAAGAGTTGAGACTACAGACACATGCGTCTCGACAGTACGTTTGGATTTTGGTTGTTTTTCAAACCCTGGACCCTGTCTGGGTCTGTATGATCATCATATGCTGCCCATCTTCAAAGGCACCTTGGTGTAAATACCTACGCTAGTTTTAAGCATGTTTTTCTGAACGACAACACAAATGTGAAAACACTCGGAGCAAAATGACACCGGCTTTTCTCACCCTGCTGTAAATGTACACAAATGGGCCTAAAGCACTGTACAAAATGTGTTCTGCATAACTCTGTGTGTTTGCAGACCTTCTCGATAACCGACCCCGTGGTTCAGAGGCGGGAGATTGATGGCGTCTGCCTGTTCTTCGTCATGGTTGGTGTGGTCTCTTTCTTCACCCAGATGCTGCAGGTAGAGTCTGCTTTAACAGGAGCGATGGCTTCAGCACTCGTCCCATATACCCCCTGCCAGTGTTCAAGGATAAGGGAAAGTCACAAGAGACCCTCTTCATTTTGTCAAATGAACACATTCTGAAGATGAAAAATATTTTTCTTTACCCTGCAGAGAAGCTGTTCTGCAAATGAACCTTTAGTTCTGACTGCATGGGTTAAAATTATTAATATAATTGGATTAATTAGGATTACCTGATTGCTTTATTCTTACCACGCTGTAAAAATGCCTCTGTGTGTGTGTGTGTGTGTGTGTGTGTGTGTGTGTGTGTGTGTGTGTGTGTGTGTGTGTGTGTGTGTGTACGCAGGGCTATGCCTTCTCCAAATCTGGGGAGCTGCTTACCCGTAGGTTACGGCGGCTTGGTTTCCAAGCCATGCTGGGCCAGGAGATTGGCTGGTTTGATGATCACAGGAACAGCCCTGGAGCTCTGACCACACGTCTGGCCACCGATGCGTCGCAGGTTCAAGGAGTGAGTTCTGGATTAAGACCTTTTTTCGATTTTATAAATACATTTGGACCTTTTGCCCAATGTCAAACGTGTGATTAGGATTCTTTTCCACATAAACAGCCAGCGCGTCAGACATTATTTAATATATGACCATTATATTACATCTTTAATGTTTTCCACCTTTTATCTGTGAAGGCCACGGGATCCCAGATCGGCATGATCGTCAACTCTCTGACCAACATCGGAGTTGCTGTCCTCATGAGCTTCTACTTCAGCTGGAAGCTAACGCTGCTCATTCTCTGTTTCCTGCCATTCCTTGCTCTGTCGGGGGGGTTTCAGGCTAAAATGCTGACAGGGTTTGCGAAGCAGGACAAGCAGGCCATGGAAGCTGCCGGAAGGGTATTCAATAACTTCAAATTCTATTTTCACCTTGATCTTGATCAAGTAGAAGAGCTGAATTATCTGCTGAAAGCACTGACCAACACAATCTCTTTATGAAAGATAAACAGCAAATTTCCTTTGAAAGTAGCATTTTAGTGAAATGAAAATGACCTTTGCAGATTTCAGGAGAAGCCCTCAACAACATCCGCACCATTGCAGGACTGGGCAAGGAAAAGAACTTTGTAGACATATACGAAGCGCAGCTTGACGCTCCTTATCAAGCCGCCCTGAAGAAGGCCAATGTGTACGGCGCCTGCTACGGTTTCGCCCAGTGCATCGTCTTCCTGACCAACTCTGCCTCCTACAGGTTTGGAGGTTACTTAGTGCGGCAGGAGGGGCTCCACTTCAGCTTGGTGTTCAGGTGACATGATCCTTTCCTTTTTAAACATTCTTTTTTATCGACCCTTTTTGACTAATTAGATATATTTTATTCAACATTTTATTCACCCCTCAGGAAGACTTACTTGCATAAAGTATTTGACTGAATAGATCTAAAAAAGGTTGCAAATGGGTAATTAAATATAGTAATATGAATTGGTTTGCATGAATAATAGTGTTAAAACAGCATTTTGAAAGAGGGGCTTGTAGTCCTGGCAAATTATTACATTTAAAGTGAGACGAGTGAAACTTTGGATAATTCTTGGGGAGAGAAGGAGGCCTCAGCGCTGCCACGGTCGCATTACCTTTCTTTTTTGGCAGGGTCATCTCAGCCATCGTCACTAGTGGCACGGCCCTCGGGAAAGCTTCCTCGTACACACCTGACTACGCCAAAGCCAAGATCTCAGCAGCCCGCTTCTTCCAGCTGCTGGACAGAGTCCCTCAAATCAGTGTCTACAGTGAGAAGGGAGAAAAATGGGTATGAGCACTTCTGCTGCAGAGCAAGTTTTGCTGTTCAGCTTCACGTTAGACACCACGCGTAGAAGGTTCTGATCAGGAATCTGGAATAAAAGCCTGATTTATTATTTATTCATTGCAGAGGCCATTCATTTTACATTAGTCATGAAAGATGTGGTAGGAAAGGAGGATTATGATTTTCTTACTTATTATGCCTAAAAAAGAAAGAAACTAATGAGAAGGAACTCACAGAATAATTCCTCTGTGATTGATCAGTGAAACACTTATTCTAAGCAAATATCCTGGGATCTACCACGTCTCTCATGGACATGAGCCAAGTCATTAACATAAACCTTTTTCTTCCCCTTGATCTTTATCCAGGATAATTTCCAGGGAAACATTGACTTCATTGACTGCAAGTTCACGTACCCCACCAGGCCCGATATCCAAGTCCTGAATGGGCTGAACGTGTCGGTAAAACCTGGCCAGACACTGGCCTTCGTTGGCAGCAGCGGCTGTGGGAAAAGCACCAGTGTGCAGCTGCTGGAGCGGTTTTATGATCCCGACCATGGCAGAGTGGTGAGGATCACACCTGTGTAACACACATGGAGTGCTCAGAGTACCAATAACTGCTTTTAATAGCACTTATTACCATGGTAAAATGATTGTAAACTTTAAAATGGTTGCAAAACGTCCCTCTCTCCATGAATTCCTTGAATAGCGACCATTAAATATTTAATTCGACTAATTACAAATGCTCTAATTAGAAAATCAGGTTGATGAGCACACGCGCTACATGACAGATCTCCGCAGTCTTTGAGCTCACGTGTCGTTCTGGTTTTGTGAGGTTTATTTTTCCGTTGATCAAAAACAGGCAAAAATGTCACTGTCATAGTCAGGAAACAAAAACAAGCCCAACAACAGGAATCATGCTAATTTATGTTAAACTGCAAATGAGAGGTTTGACTTTAAAAGGATCCAAATCTCACATTTAAATCTGACCTTTATCAAAATAACAGCTATTCTTACTCAGGAATGAATAAGTCATATTTTTTAGTCTGCTTAGTATTTACACTCTGGGGGGAGTCAGCTGCTGGTCACTCACGTGGCAACGTGAAATTTGCCAGAAAGTCAAAGCCCCTCCTGGAAGAACTTTAGCAAAGCTGATGGTTTAAGTATATCCGACTCTTAAATGGCTCCAGTCCATTCATCAATCAGACATTTATGCTGACTTTTTGTTTTATTTTCAAAAATGGGGCACTCTGCCCGGGATGGAGGCTAGTCTATCTGCCAGGGAGGAGTGGCTGCCAAGATTCAGATGGCCTTAATTGAGTTGGAAGTGGTTTGCAAAAGCGTAGCCCCGATTCTCTGACATTAAAAAAAAAAGACATGATCACCACTGCATAGCTGGGAGAGACACCATAGCAGAGATGGTATTATGATAGCTCATTAAGTGGATTGTACTGCCATTCATTGATTATCTCACTGCTCTTTACTAATGGTAAAATCAATTGCTCTTTGCAGTTGATTGATGGCCATGACTCGGCTCGTGTCAACGTGCCCTTCCTGCGCTCCAAGATTGGCATTGTGTCCCAGGAGCCCATCTTGTTCGACTGCAGCATCGCGGAGAACATCAAGTACGGCGACAACTCGCGGGACATCAGCATGGATGAGGTCGTCACCGCTGCTAAGAAAGCCCAGCTTCACGCCTTTGTCATGTCCCTTCCCGAGGTAGGGGCACACATTTCATGGAAGGAGCCAAAACCAGAGAAGGCAAGGCAGAATTCTAAATCCAAGATCCAATTAAACGCACGTTCTTTCCTGCTGGCGCAGAAATACGACACCAACGTGGGCGCCCAGGGTTCACAGCTCTCCCGTGGCCAGAAGCAACGCATTGCCATCGCCAGGGCGATCATCCGTGACCCCAAGATCCTGCTGCTGGACGAGGCCACCTCTGCTCTGGACACCGAGAGCGAGAAGGTACGCTTGAGTAAATGGGCCGTCGTGTTCCTGCACCCAAAAACCACATCTGTTCCCGACGCTCACCGGGCACAGACAGTACAGGAGAGGTGTATTATTTTATCATCATCCTTAAAATCATTACCATGCATCATCCTTTTCACCGCCTGACAGTTCACAGCAACCCTCCAGTAGAGCCTCTTGAAGATGAATATCATCTGTGTCTGCAGTGAGCTTCGGGTATAAAAGGGCTGAACCATGCTGAGCTCAAAGAATGCTCAGCAGCGGGCTGGTCCTCTGAGGCATTTCAAGCATAGTAATTAATGCACGACCGTGAGATTGCTATAAAATTGTAACACCTCTCTGGGGGAAGTGATGAAACCTCCTGCCTGTCTATGTGTGTTGACAGACAGTGCAAGAGGCCTTGGACAAAGCCAGGGAGGGACGCACCTGCATCGTGATCGCCCACCGCCTGTCCACTATTCAGAACTCCAACATCATCGCTGTCATGTCCAGGGGCATCGTGATAGAGAAGGGAACACACGACCAGCTCATGGACCTGCAGGGGGCCTACTACAAGCTGGTCACCACGGGAGCACCAGTCAGCTAATCGCTGGAGAAACACAGAAGCTGGGAAACAGGTGTGGTGTGAGGATGCAGAGCGAGGCAGCGGTCAATGAGATTTAAAGACACTGGGGCCGCCTGTGTCTGCGTGTTTGATAACGTTCACGCCATGGCAGTGTGTTGACCTTTCTCTGAGACGCAAGGTAGCTTAAAGTGGTAAGAATTGTCTATAAATATAATAATAGATTCTTGCTTTCAAAGAATGATGGTGTTTAATGAAAAACTTCATGCCACTCAATGACAATTATGTTCTGATACTGCGAGTTTCCACTCCACAAATGAGCAGTGTTTAATAACAGCAAAATTCTGAGATGATCCAGTAACCAGCGCCAGGTATACAGTATCTATGTGTGTAAATATATTGTACATACTTATATAATTTTACATAGATCAATAAGGGCATTTCTCCTCTCATCTACCTCTTAGCAAAAATGACACATTTTTAATTTTTTCCTTGATGCAAAGCCTGTGCTGCCAGATGATTGACTTCAATTGTTTCATTGTATTTCTGTTTGTTTGACAGGTTTATCACAATGCAATGTGGGTTTTTTTGGGTTTTCGTCGTGCAGAATAAATGCCACTATCAAAACGTCTGTGTTGAGGCAGCTGCCATCAGGCTCTAGGAAGCTCCCATTAGACTCCACAAACGGTAACTGGAGGTTGTTTTTGTGCAAACATGCTGCAACATCAGGCATAAAGATGATTATATGCACAGGGTAGTGGAGCTTTAAGGTGCTAATCAGTGATTATAGCTCACTAGTTTTGCGGGCTGCTGCTAAAAATGTGGGGTTTTTGACCATGTATTATATTAAGTGTGATGATTCAAGCTATAACCTAATTGCCTTAATGGAAAAGACTCTCCTGTGGTACTTTAGTGTCCATTAGCTTCACGATCCAAATCAGACTCAAATTTGGATTTAAATTGTGTTTTCAGTGTAAATGTGCACACAGGGATTTGGCTCACATTCTGATTACCTTGAAAAATCCCAAAATGTTTCCTGCACTCTTTAACGACCTTTCCGAGGCCCCGGCAGTGAGTGATATAATTATCCCTCTGGCTTATGTTTGGCGCAGAGAGACCCCCAAACCCTTCGTCTCACTTCATTACAGTGGGACCAGGCAGTCAGTGACATGCAGTATGTGATAGTAATGAGCACAGCAAATCCTGCTGGACAAATGGGACACATGTTGGGATAATGCATGGAAAGAGTTCCTGGTCCATGAAGATAATTCAGCTTGGCAGCCTTTCAGGACTTTGATGCAGGCCTCACCTTCTGTTCCTGGAACTACATAAAGTAAACAGTGAATAAGCAGTCCAACACAACTGCATGCATCCTCTGGGAGGGATGTTCGATCTCTGGGAGATGCTCGATTCTGTATTAATGCTTGTGACAGGCGAACCGCCATCGTGCAGATGTCCGAAACACTCCATCAGTTAGCGGTAATGTGCGATCACACCCCACTGACCTCTGGGAAATCGAGTCTTTAATCAAGAAATCTCCAGACTCTGTCTCCAGGTAAATTAGCATTCCTCAGACGCAGCATAGTTTAAGACTTTTCCTGCCAATTCTTTCACGGAAAGGACGCCGTTTAACTTTGTGGGATGTAATGTCAAAGCAATTCTGAGTGATGGGAAAAGACACAGAGGCAGAGTGTCGCCTCTGTTTAGCGGGGAAGAGCCGCACCCTGCTCAGTGTGTTTTGGCATGATCGCGGGATAAAACCGCATTTCCACAAAGCAGCGAAGTTCTGTCGTGTGTGATATAGCAAGATTTGGAAGGGCAAATTGGTTTAGCTTTGATCCACACTCTGTTGTGGCTGCCCAGTACTAGCTACATCGTTTATGCGAGCAGGGTGACATCACAGCGTCTCGACCCACTGCAGGCAACCTGAACTGAACTACAAAATGATGTCCTATTTACAAGAACAATATGAAAACATGTAATATAGTGGTAATTACTGCATAGAATTACTCACATACTTTGGGTGGCATTTGATAATTAGTGTTACCATGTTGTTGACAATTATTAACTAAGATTCAGAAGATTCCTGTCTGGAGCCTGGTGCTTCAGTGTCCTTCTGTCCTGAGTTCTTCTATACGGGACCGCTGGTTTTTCCTCACCTCTATCAATAACTGGCTTTAGTGAGCTGGGGGATTGAGTCCAAGCTTCAAAATAACTGAGACTCATAAGGCAGCTAGAGGATTAATGAGAACAGGATCCTGTAATAATGATACTACTACTATGAATAAAACCATCTTAATCATCAGACTAGATATAACCATCAATAGATATAACCATCTGCAGAAGATGATTTACTGGTTATGTATACACTCAACGGCCACCAGATTGCTGGTGAAGCTTCTATTAAAGTTACTGTTGTCTTTCTATCATCTGGAACCAGTCGGCCCGTTCTCCTCTGACCTCTGACCTCTCACATCTTCTCTGACCCCTCACATCTCCTCTGACCTCTCACATCTCCTCTGACCTCTCACATCTTCTCTGACCCCTCACATCTCCTCTGACCCCTCACATCTCCTCTGACCCCTCACATCTCCTCTGACATCTCACATCTCCTCTGACCTCTCACATCTCCTCTGACATCTCACATCTCCTCTGACATCTCACATCTCCTCTGACCTCTCACATCTCCTCTGACATCTCACATCTCCTCTGACATCTCACATCTCCTCTGACCCCTCACATCTCCTCTGACCTCTCACATCTCCTTTGACCTCTCACATATTCTCTGACCCCTCACATCTCCTCTGACCTCTCACATCTCCTCTGACCCCTCACATCTCCTCTGACCTCTCACATCTCCTCTGACCTCTCACATATTCTCTGACCCCTCACATCTCCTCTGACCTCTCACATCAGCAAGATATTTTCGTCCGCACAACTGTTGCTCACTAGATATTTCCTCTTTTTGGGATAGTTCTCTGTAAACCCCAGAGAGGGTTGTGGGTGGGTAGATCAGCAGATTCTGAAATCCTCAGACCAGCCCAACCACCAGGCGACCTTCAAAGTCATTAAATCATCTTTTCTTCCCCATTCTCACGCTCAGTTTGAAGTTCAGCAAGTTGTTTTGACCACGTCTACATGCCTAAAAGCGTTGGGTTACAGCTGTGATAAAGTGGCCAGTGAGTGTAGGTATTAATGTAGAATGAGGTCTGGCCTCCTGATTTACCCCCCACCCAATGAAAAACCAAATCCTAATTACCCAGATCTCAGATCAGTGGCCGGATCACCTCGTGTGTTTTATGATCGTGGAGAATCCAGCAAACCAAACAAACAAAAGAACGTT
The DNA here is from genome assembly GCF_003711565.1 of Takifugu flavidus. Taxonomy (NCBI): domain Eukaryota; kingdom Metazoa; phylum Chordata; class Actinopteri; order Tetraodontiformes; family Tetraodontidae; genus Takifugu; species Takifugu flavidus. The sequence goes on from NC_079522.1 coordinate 12,998,674, forward strand.
TTGATCTCCCAGTGTTCCTCCTGCAGGGTGCACTTGCACACTGTTATATTTGTCACTGTTCCGGAAAATAAAACATCTTCCAGAGCAAAGTCAGAACAGCAAGTGAGCCGAGACAGTTTGTTTCCTCTGCTGCACACCCGCAGCTCCCCTGCTGATCGGCAGCGTCAAATTCCAGCAAATTTGTTTCGCCAAGGTTTTTAACACCGAACACCTGGGAAAGAAGATGAGGCACTTCTTTAGGAGGACTAAGTGAATGAAAATCCCTGAGTGGAACCTCACCGTCTCCTGCTGAGCATCACTGAGAGCGTCCTGACAGGCCGCATCATATTCCACTCTCCATGACAGTAAGGTCGTCGGCTGCTCGCTGTCATCCAACTGCAGACGTTTTCTCAAGAAACAGATGGAGGAACAAAGCCCTCAGACTCCTCATGGACACCATCTTGCAGGCGGTACCTCCACATAAAACCAACAACCACCAGGATGTGAAAAACCTTTACACGACCAGTGAAATCCATAAACGTATAACTCACACAAGAGAAACCACACTTAAGACGTGTATCCATGTATTCTCTTTAAATGCCCTGAGTACATAAAGACCCTTTTGCTTGTAGATTTATCAAATTGCGTTTGTAATGCGTGTTCATTTAACATGTTTAACTTATTATTAATCTTTCTTTACATAAGGAGTGTGTTAATTCACTAAATTAACTTAAGTTTAAAAAAAAAAAAAATTATATCAGTGGTCTAGATTAATATGACAGGCTGGGTTTGGGCTACTTGCCTTGGTGGGGACCCTGGTGTTAGCTTCAGGGTAGCAGGGTTGTTGCTCCAGGGCTTGTGTTTGCATCTACATGGAGGCATTCTGTCAGCTCTTGGGTGGATGGCTTCGGTGGCGGTCTCCTAATCCGTTGAATTTTATTTAATTGTCTAAATGAAATGTTTTGCTAGTTGTTCAAATGTTAGCTAAACAGCTAGCGTCCGAAATGGAAACCTGCATCGACATCATAAGCCAAGTGGCGGCCTGAAACAATCTAAATTATAGAGACAATATCCTTAATTTATTTATAACAAACATTTGATTGCTCACTGTTTTTCAAGATACACAACTGCACATAAGAAAAGAGATCCAGGAACTTTTGGTGTCGTTGATACACTACCATTATGATACCCTAGAGGCACTATACATATCATTCAGCACAGACGCACCACAGTCATCAGAGTCAATTTAAAGGAAATATATGATGTAAAACTCAACGTTTAACAAGCTGCTGGAGTACGAAAATGTGTCTCAAACTGCTCTGTGTGAATTTCCACCGGACTGTTACGTAACAACCAAAGCATTTCATTTAGACATCAAGGCGAGGTGTTAACTTGGGTTAAAGAGGCATAATGTGTCTCCTTTAACTTCTGACCGTGAACTCAACTACATTGGAACAGGTGAATAAACGCTACATCGCTCTTCAATACAAGTGATTCTGTTTGGTTACAGTTTTCCTCCCAGCAAATACTGGGTAATTTTTATATTACAGCAGGCAGATCCAAAATAAATCACAAGCCTTATTAAAGGATGGTAGATGCTAAGGCTGAAGGCTGACCTTGTGTAAATATATATATTATCAAAGCATGATGATTAAGGCTTTTACTTCATAAAAGTGGAGGCTTTAAGTAAAACCGTGTTTACAGTGTGGGAGACCTTTGCCACCATCAGTACTACCATTATAACAGGGATGTGTGTTAGAATCAAAGTCTCTGCTTTGCATGATGAGCCTGCTGTTTTATTCTTTTATTTCAGGTCAAAGAAGTGGACCTCTGAAGGTGCCATTCAGAATTTATGAATATAATTTGCAGAGCGTGCCTGAACCATTCGCAGCTGTTTGCTCAAATCAAATGTAGCTCTGCTTTCTGGCGACAGATGCAAGCCTGCTCTTCCATAAACATGCAGATGAGTCTGGATCCACGGCCGGACTGATGCCGGGCCACCCATGTACTGCAGTTTTATAACCCTGGAGTGGAGCAACTGCTGTGGAGCCTGCAATTAATCTGGGAATTAATCAGTAAAGCAGGGCGATACGGAGCAGAATCTATATACCAGGGTACAAGCACTTCAGGGGGTCTTTGCTCTCCTGACCACATGTGATAACAAAATGTCCCCACAGGGATGTATAAAGCTGTCTGGCATAAGCGATGTCACCACTTGGTGCTCATTGTGAATGCAATTCCTAAGAGCAAACATCTTCCAAACGCCCTCACGTGATTCCTTATTTGAGCCTCCTGAACGAGCCCCGTGTTCAATCCCCTTGGAATAACCTGAGATAACATTAGCATTCCTCTGTCTCAGAGCAAATTCTCAACCCGATTCAAACCCATTAGCAGGATTAGCAAATGGCCTTTCAGCAAACGAGGCGATGATTGACCTTGCGGTGATTGTTAGCTGAAAAAGCTGCATGGAACAAATTTGAAATCCTGCTAAGCTAAAAACGGATTTAAGTCTTTAAATGAGCTGAGACGGTAGCCACTAATACTCCAGCATACAGGAATATCTGTGGCCTTTTATTCCACAAACAGGACATAAAAATAAAGTAAAACCAAGAAGACCAAAGAGATTTTTAAAGTGATTTCTCCCAAACAGAAAAGCAAACACGGCCCTCTTGTGAGATCTTCTCTTTAGATGCATCATTTTGCTCCAACGACCAACAGCCCCACAGAGAGGAATCCATCAGCAGAGGCAATATTTCATCTGACAGGCGTCCCCCAGCAGCCCACAATCCAATGCAGCAACGCAACCTAGCCTCTCTGACTAATGGGTGATTTGTTTTCCACAGTTTAAACAACACAGCTCCCTCTCCTGTGCCCAGCTGTTTTAAGAGAAATCCAATTTTCGGGGGGGGGGGGATCTTTTTGTTTGCTACAGTCTTTAATCCTTTAAATTCTACATCATAGCACATCAATCTCCAGATAAAGACACTACTGAGCTTCCTTGGAGACCTGATGGAGCAACATTATAGCAACAAAGCAGGGGGACCTGGGGGGATATCTATAATACGTCCCCTCTAAATGTGTAGAAACAGTAGTAATATACACTGTAAAAGATATGGAAGGCTTTTCTTTTGACAAATTAGCTTCAAAATAGGTTATAAATATATTCACATTGTAATCATTATATTCATGACCTGCTGATGAAGTACTGTGAGACTGCCCGCATAGTAGTGACAGTATGCACCTTTGTGTGTGTGTGTGTGTGTGTGTGTGTGTGTGTGCATGTGTGTGTGGGTGTGGGGGGTGCCTCAACCCTGCTGGCTGCATTTACTTGCACGTGTGATTAGACCTCAGCGTGTGCAAGGACACTCGGAATATGCTGAACGTGAATACAGCAACATCAAAGCATCAAAGCTCTGAGCTGAGCTGCCACACATAAAGAATTGTGAGAAAGGTGTTTTCTGGCTCGACCTGAGTCAAATAAATGCCAAATAAATCATCTCAGCGGTATGAGAGGCCCGTCGGTCACCTGGCTGTGTGTTGTCGAGTCCCCTCCTCTCTCATCTGAGCTGTAACCGGTGGTAAGAGGGATTTGTCATGATTGGGTGACTGTGTGCTCCTTACATGTGCTGGAGCCAAGACTGCACCCCGGAGCACACCTATGAGGTGACAGTGACAAAATTCACACACTTTAAGGACGTTACTGTCATTGTGTGTGCGTGTTTGTTCACACGGACCCAAATAACGAATTGTTTGTGATCCCGTTTGACTTGGCTCCCTTTTCCAGACCAGGTTACGGTTATTGTAACGGTAAAGGGAAGCTCCTGGGGACTGTGATTGTGTCCTGCGATTATCTCCCATCAGCCCCGCAGCAGCAGCATCCTCCACAGTTCCCCACTGACGACAGGGCCGCCTTCACTTAATTTCACCGGCGATTATCCTTCAGAGAGCAGAGGAGAGCACCTGAAAGTAAAGTGCTCCTTTTGTTTCCGAACCTGCCGCCACATTGGAGCTGTCGCTTCATTTAAAAACATGCAAGCCTGGAAAAATATCAAGATTGTTAAGTGATGCTCTGTCTCCCAAATGAAACTAATAAATAAGATGTAGCAACGCCTCGATTCTACCAGCGTTCCAGCTGGTAACAAACCCTTTCAATTATAACATTCTGCAAAATCCAGATCAGCAGGAACCCTTTTTTCTGATGTCGATCCATAAACAGTGCATATATGCACCTCTGGATGGAAGCGCTCACCAACGACAGGCATCAAATGTCTGCATTTGCCTCCATGCTGTTCTCACAAAGCGCTGCCTGTTGACAAGTTTGGTGAAAAATGTCAAACAAGCGAATGTCTGCAAAGTTTTCTTCCTCGAGCGAACCGTGCCTAGAAATTTGCGCGTTCCAGCTCTGCAGAGCTCGCTCGAAATAGAGCCGTTTTCATGTTTAGAGTCACGTTGTCTGTCAACAGCGTGGAGGCAGCCAAGCGAGCTGGCGGACATCTGCTGAGGATTTCTCGGGCATCACGGAAATCAGCCAGGATTGAAGCAGCAGAGGATTAGACGGAGGTTCAACTTTGGTTTGTATTGTCTGGAAGAAGAGAATAAGAGTTGGCTGTATTGGTGTGTCTGTGCTCGGACATTTGCAGGTCGGCTAAAGATAGAGGAGCTCGTGGCTCTAAATGAGATTGATTACAACTGAGGCGAGGGAACAAAGTCTCCACGGGCCCTCGGCGAAAACACCGGCGCTTAATCAAAGACTGTGGAGGTAAAAAGAATAGTCGTAATAAAAGGATTTACCTCTACTTTCACCTGCTTGTCAGCCATGGGAAATTAGCTTAGCAGGAAAACATGGTGATTTTAAAATCAATATTTGTACTTTAACTGGTACATTGAGCTTAGAGCGGGGCCCAGAGGTTCAATGGGCACGTAAAGGTTAAATGGACTGGTTATGGTTTAACAGTGTGGTTGAAGGGACTGGCTATACTGGGATATTTAACACACACTACTAACAGCAACAACAACAACAGGACCTTTAAAACAGAACGTTTATATTTTAAAATCTATCACTAGAATGAGACAAATACTGTCCATTATAATTGAGATAAAAATGTGTAAAATAGTGCAACTGAATGCAAAATTCAACCAGGCTATAATGCAAAGCACATGTCTGTAGTGTTGAAAGAACAGAGAGGAAATCTTGATTTGTCACGAGACCATTTGAAAAAGGACCTCACACTGGAGAAAGAGAAAGAAATTTGGCCTTAATGAAATTTTTAAAAAGGCTTTTGTATTCCGTGGTGCGCTTCAGCACACCAACAGTAAGCAATTAACTGGGAATTAACGTAGCTCCAGGTCTCAGAAGGTCTAATTAAGACAACAAGAGGCGCGTTTCCACTGCGGGAGTCCCTGGTAAATACAGGGGGCAGGAACATTACAGGAATCGCTCGATTCATTTTGTGGTTGTAGTTATGATCTCCTACAGCTCCGAGAAGTGTGCACTTACAAGAACTGAAGAAGCCTTCTGGATAGAAGTATCTGTGTACACATCAGGGTGTTACTAAATATTAAACAGCAAATGTTGAGATACTTATACCTAAATCTGAAACAAGACAGGCGGTCGCTGTGTTTCTGGATTGTGCATTCGTGTCCATGGTGGTGGATGCTGTGAACCTGAGGAGAAGCTGTGTCTGCTAGGCTAACATTCTTCTGCTGGGTCCTGCATCACATCCTGCTCTAAGTTTAGCCAACTGGCGCCGAGTAAACCTCAAGCACCACTCAAGAGTATTTCGAAAGCCAATCTAAGTGCCTACCCTGGAGCGGGCACTTGGTTAGGCCCCATAAAGTTCCCATAAATGGTTGTCCCAGGGAGGTTCTTGCAGAACAGACATGTACCAACGGCCTCAGCCCCGTAAAATTACCCTGAAGTTCCTGCAGTGAAAATGTGTAAATTGATTTGATATCACAATAAGAGCAGAATAAACAGCCACAACCACAGCTAATCATGCCCCTTCTTCTGTCAGAGATAAACGCCTCATTGACCAGTTCCTATACAACAAGAAATACAAATAACTTGTTGAAAATAAGTAGTTAGAATCATGAAAGGATGACAGGTGGCATTATTGTTTACCTGATCACTCTTGATTGTTACTGCTGCTTCAGTATTGCTGCTCCTTGCTGTCCTGTGATGTCTAAGCAGATCACTATCAGGCAATGAATATAGTGAGACAGATGCTAAACCTTCTTCGGCGATGCTAAGTTATTGATGCTCTGCCGGGTTTGCAAACAATAGTGCTCAATAAAGGCTTTAGGTCTGATCCAGAGTTGTCTGAAATGCTCACATTTGGTAAATGATGAAAAGTGATATTCAGCTAAAAATAGCCCAAAAAGTTGCCTTTCTCCTTCACCTGATCTTCTTTTTCCACAAGTCCATCAGGTATTTATGAGAGTCTTCCTGGAAATGTGCAAATATCCCTCCTCATCCTGCGGCCCGTCATAGATTCAAGCCTGCTGCTCTCCGAAGGTGAGGGTGAGCGGCACACCTCCATCAGTTCTGGAAGATCGGCTTCCGTCACCAGCATTAACAGTTAATTCATCTCTCATTCTGTTGGAATTGAGAGTGGCCGCCACACTTATCTCTGTCAGGCTTCTGCCTGGTATCCTGATGGATTTACCACATTTCTGCCCAATCCATCTGCTGAGGATGACACAGAATGAGTCATCCGCAAGGACGGATATCAAAATCTGTATAATACGAAGTTTGTCTTGCGTATCAGCAGTGCGTGTGCATGTGTGTGAGCGATCGGGAGACGTGGCGATAAATCAAAAGACACGAGTTTATACAAAAGTGACGGGTCTGCAGCAGCCATTGATTTCTGCTGTTCTTGAATTTTAAAACCAATCCGAGGAGCGTTCGTCTTCTCCTGACTGAAACTGACTTTCACTGGAAGCTGAATTTTCAGGGCTTTGTCCTTTTTGAAACTGTTGAATGGCATCAAGTTTTGACCTTTGATCGCTAATAAACCAAGTAAATATCAGGGAGATCTGCTGAGGATAAAAAAAATCACCTGATATCATAAAAATCACCTGAAAACGAAACCGCAATAAACAGAGAAATAAAAACACCAACCTCCAACTAGTTTTCCAACAGACTTTTTTTTCCCTCAAAAGTTCTCCAATGCTACGCCACAACTTTATATATTTTTTAGACCCCCCCCGCCCCTTTGAAGGAGAGCATGTGATAGATAGTCCGCTTAAGAACAGGTTGCCCTTTTCAAACATCCCATAAAGCAATCAAGTGACAAAAGAACATCTGGCACCACTTGAGAGCCAAGTCACTCGTTTGTGAAATGGTTGTTATTGGGGAGGGGGGCGTTTTTCGGGTGTCATTTTTACCCCCAGAACGAACAGGACAAAGACTACAGCAGTGACTCCCCCCTTCCCTCTCACCTCGGTGTAAACTGCAGTTGCACAGATGGCTGACTGCACACCACCAATTTATTCCTCTGCGGTTTCCTCGTAAACATCCTTTCTGCCTCAAAGGACAGGTCAGAGGGAGGTCGTGCTAACTGTAGGGCCAGGAAGGACGACTTTTAAAAACAATGCAGGAGAATCTGTGCATGCAGATGCTCTGTGGAGGAGCACGATGCAGCAATAAAGCCGCCTAGAGCCGTGACACTGCCTTCCCTGTCCATCAAGTGCTTCCACACGCATGTCTCCTCCATGAACTGATTGATTTCTTTTATTTCATGCATGTAAAATGCGAGGGTCTGACACTCCTCCTCTCTCTTTATGGGGTTCATTTACCACCGGCCTCGGAACAATCACTCACGTTTCATTTTCCCTGAGCTTCACTCTTTTAAACGTCTCGCTGCTGGGTCGTTTGGCCAATTACAGAGTGGGGTTTCTGTTACTCAGCATATTGCATCAAACTGCAGGTGCCATAGGGAGCCATCAGTGGAATTCAAAAGCAGCTCCGTGAGTAACAAAAGCTGGCCGTGTTTAGCGTTGGGTAGATGGTGCCTTCACTGTTCAGGGGGAACAACAGTCATTAGCAGATAACACTGTGCCGATCGGGCTGGAATATTTTCCTCTTTTCAACAATCCATCAGGTCCAATGCTTCAATTATAATTCAGCGGAAGAAGTCTGGAGAAAGAACTCATGAGTATTTGATGTAAAGCTGCCAACTGGGAACATTTTTTTATGATTAAGGAATCTCAAAAAGCTATGCCATGTTTTCGCCCAACAAACTCCCACAAGATTTTTAGTTTTATTTTTTCTTGAAGAGGAAGAAAAGAGAAGAAAGGAGAGCAGAAAGAGGCAGACTCACCACGAGCGCTAAACGCATTTTTATGTTTATCTTTGCAAGTGAAGAACAGAGGACATTTTTTTCTTTCTCCGGCACCGAATCCCACAGGAGCGCTGCAGCTCGTCTCGATGATCATGATGATGACGCAGATGATGATCTCTGGAACACAGAGTCCGCACAAATCCTCAGCATGTGCAGGTTTGCACAGGAGCTGGGTTAACAGATGCAGCGAGGTAAATCATGTCTTTGGATATGAAATGGAAAAGTAAATCTCTATAATGACTCTTCACATATCCCTTAATCACTGCAGAAGCCATCTTGACACTTTATACTCCTGCGAGACTGGCAAAGAAGGTTAGCATTTGTGACATCAAAACAGTTTCTGTCTTCTCAACTGTAAAAAACTAAAAGGGTTTGGATCTCTCTCCTTCTGCCAATGGATATAAAAGTAGAAAACTGTCTGTCATTTGTAGATGAGACAGTAAAAGCAACTAATCTGTTGATTAAACATCCGCTGTCAACCTGTGAAGCACACAAGCAAGCAAATGATTCTTAATTCTGTAGAAGGTGTTGCTAACAGTCTTCCAGAGATGCTACATGTGGTCTAACCATGGTGGTGCTCATCTGCCACGTACACACAAACGCTTTTGCTGAAAAGAATCAAATGTGGAGCCCACTTCAAGCCGAGCACAGCTGCTGCTCGCCGAACATGGTGCTTTCATTTATACGACCAATGCTTACAAAAAAAAGCTCCTCAGAGGGGAATGTCTCAGAATTGCATTAACGCAGCATTTTTCTGTTAGAACAACAGTATCAACTCATAAAAGCAGTTTATTTGATCTCGAGTAAATGAAAAGATAACAGCACTCCAAAATGTACCCCCCCGATACAGCACATCTGTTCTTTTTCATCTTCTCCTAATAGAAAATATAATAGTCTGCAGCACACTCGCAGCACTGTCTGAGACAAGTAAATGCACGTTACACATTAACAGAAGCAACATTCATGGGGGAAAGCAGCATCAGCCTGCATCTCCACGCTGTCCAGATGATAGTGTGGAGTAATCTTTATCAAAGCACAACATAAAGACCTTACGCAAGCCGGTACATATAAGAAAATACGTCTGGCTCTGAAGCAAAAATACCACGTCCACTCATGGGCATGTTTTCCTTTCTGAGAAGGACACACGTCTGTGAAATGTCTTCATGCTCCTCTCAGTGACGTCACGGGGGCCACACAGTCCATCCGGTCCATCCAACACTAACAGTGTGTTCAGAGAGTTAAACTGAAAACGCATGACAACGTTATTTTCGATTGCATCAATCAAAGAGGCGAATGTCTGCGATGAGAGTAGTGAACTAGCAGTTATGGGAAATGCATTTGAACTGAGTGATGAACATCGTTATCCTTTATAGTTTCCTATAAAAAAGTCTGCTGGCATTGGCTGAACATTTGGCTCTCATTCGGACCCGTGAGTCTCAGCTGTACACAGGCGCGTTTTCTCTGAGCTTGCTTTGATAATACTGGTGGCACATCCATTCGTGGCTGAGCACTTTCAGGTGCTGCATCCTGTCCACAATTTGCCATGGATGCACAAGCTGGGGATAAGAGGCCGATCCTCAGTAACTCTCTCACTGGCGCTGCTGCTCACAGGTCAGCTAACATTTAAGGTGTTTCTTGCTGGTCATGTCGTTCCAGATGCGGTGCATCTCCTCGGGGGAGATCTGGTGGACGGTGACCACACGCCGGTAGCGACAAAGGCTGTAGGCCATCTTCCAGTGGTTGAATCCGCTGTTCTGGAATGGGTGGATGCCCAGCTTGCGAAGGCACACGCCCATATACACGTCCTCCAGGTGCAGCAGCCTGGTGTGTAAGGATGTATTAAATATAAGCTCCGCCACGTCTGCAGAGAAGACATAACCAGTGCCGGAACAAAAGGGCGGGTACTTGCTCTCTGGGTACAGATCTCTGGGCATGTACCACTTGCTGCGCATGTCTCTGATTGGCCCACCATTGATGACATAACCGGTGAAGTACCTCCTCCTGGGCTTGGTGGTGGGCTTCAAAAGGTTAAAGATGAGGTTTTCCATGTTGACATAGATGTCGCTGTCCGTCTTTAGCACATACTGAGCCTTAGAGCAAAACGTAGCCACCCAGCGCATGCCCATCAGAGTCTTGAGCGTCAGGTTGTGGTACGAGTCAATAAAATCCTCCACTACGATGTCATGAAAGATCTGACTCTCCTGCTCCAGCATCTGGTTGAGGACATTGTCTGTGCTGCGGCCCAGCAAGAACAGCGTGACCACGCGGACGTCCTGAAACGTGCTCTCGTCCCCCCACGTCTCGCGAATCGCCTGGCGGGCATCGAATTCCTTGTGTGTGGTGCTGATCAGGATGACGAGAAAGGGCGGCTCCGCCTCGCACTTTTTGGCCTCGTTGATGAGGTATCCAAAGTCATGTGGGTTCAGGCAGCGCGTGCGGATATTACTGAAGGTGGCGTTCTTGTTCGGTTTGGGCAGTTTGCGTATCGGGATACTCAGCTGGCTCGTGTATGCAGTGGAGGAGCGGGACACACTCAGGTACCACAGAGCGCTGGCCCAGCAAACCACTGTCAGCAAGTATAAGTACGAGACCTTAGAAGGCATTGCTGTTCACTTGGCTGTCATCACCAGTGGCAGTAGCGTTGGAAACATTGAGGCCACGCCTCCATTTGTTGCTTCACACTTGGCGGTGCAGCGTGCGGCTGCCTCCGCAACACCATTTACATGAATTTCACCACGATGGACGTCTTGGGTTGCTACTAACGCTGTTGTCATTAAAAAGGAGGCCTGCGGAGATTCCGCCTCTCGCCCGTCCTGTGTTCCATCGCAGCGCGGAGGATGGCGTTCAGCTCTCTGCAAAAGAAGACAACAATGCGACGGTTACTGACAGCGCAAATCACAAATGAAACAAGTAGGAACTCCTGTCATTATTGAGAAAGTATGTGGATTTTTTTGAATTTTTTTTTCTACAGTAGGAAGGCTCTTCAGTAGAGGTCGTATCTTTACTTCACTGGCGGGGCAGAGGGGGCCCCACCGCGACCCCAGCGACTCCATCTTTGTTTTGCTCAATAATGGAACAAAGTGAACATCCCTGGAAAGTGCTGCTGCCTCTACCACTAACTCTACCCGTTGCAGGATCTTTATCTCCTTATTTTCACAGAAGCACTCAGGCAGCCTCAGTAGTGGAGGAAGATGAGGAGGAGGAGGAGGAGAAAGGTGAAAGTGTAACACTCTCACTCTGCTTTCCCCATCCTTTCCATACCTCCATGTCAAACTGGAAAAGTGGATTTTCTATATCTGACTATCTGATTAGCATCATTAGCGGGTAGGCAAGGCTGTGGAAGTTTCAGAGCTCTAATTAGATGCACTCACGGATCTTCAGACTCCGAATAAGCTGTGAACCATCCCTGCATCCTCCCTTTGTTTTAAGCATTTCACAGCACTGATGGATAGCAGAGTCGCAGCATGTTTGAACTAATCCTTCTTTACAGACGTCTCTGACATAATCCTTAGTTGTAGCTGCGGCCCTCCTCTTAATCTCATTTATAACTGACGATGAAGAGGAAAGTGCAACAGATCCTATTAGCGATACTGGAATGTGCAAAGATGCTTTAAATGAAACAGAAGAGTGGAGATAAGGCCAGTTTTTCAGCAGACCCCAGAGGTTTCTTTTTTTCCTCTTTGACTGCAACTTCTGTTTGCTCGTCCTCTGGTTTCTACCATCTCCCCTCTTGTCTTTTTTTCCCTCTAGAAGAAGACAGTCAGACAGTCATCAGACTCAGGGTCGTGTAAAATCCATCTAATCACGGCTGCTTTTCCAAACCTCCTCCTCATCAATCACTCTCCCTTTCTCTACTTCATGGTGTTCTTGATCCATCTTTATACATCTCGCTACCTCCCTCATCATCATCCTTTGTCTCACTCCTTGTCCTTCTGACCTTTTTTGTTGTTGGTTTGTTGTCCTGCGCAACTACACACTTCAGGTTTCTGCTACCCCCTCTTTACCTGTTCCACCACCCTGACCTCCCATCACTGTCAGTAACTCAATCTCTTCCAGTTCTCCGACTCTGCTCTGACGAAACCATTAAATCGCCATTTTCTACCCTTTTTTCTTGACCTCAATTGCTCCTTGCTCCTCTCTTCCTGTTTGCAGATTGGCTTGTGTTCACCTCCCGAGGAGATTGTGCCACGACCGTGAGCTTCTGTAACCGCTGTAGGGTTATTTTGTGGGAGCCAGCAATCACCTGCATCCTCATTTCTTGATGGACCTCATGGAATCCCGAGACCTGAGTTTCCCCCGGAGTAAATTGAAAGATGGCTGTATCATTTCCTGCCATCTTGTGAATTACATGAACTCTTCCCAGATGTCCACTTCTAAATACACCTCCTACAGAACATCAGGGCATCACATCGGGATTTTGAATTGCTGTGGTGCGGCTGAATGTGTGCCTGGCCTGCTAATTACGGCCGGTGAAACAGACCATCTGGTGTCGTGATCACTGCTGCCTGAATGCAAGATGCAGGATAGTAACAGACATGCAAGTGTGCAAGTTAGTCAGTGATCTACTTTAGTGCTGCCTGTTACCCTAAGACAGGCTCCACACTCCAGTATTTAGTGCTGACTCCCTAGAAAGAGACAGGAAGATAGCTTCCTTCCAAGACCTTAAAACTTTATCTCATGCTCAAATTGTGTAGAAGCATCAGCTGGATTCAACAAGAGCATGTCTTTCTATAAAACCACGCACAAAACCCCTACAGATGAGTAAAATACATTCTTCTTGCATTCGGTGCCTCCTGTTGTCAAGTCAGCAAGGTGCACCAACAGATGATGAGTAAAAATAGAACATCTGTCAAGGTTAATCCTGCACCAACCAACCGATGTGGTTACTGTGGTAACTGAATCCTAATGAACATCTGCATACTCAATGTAAAGCTGTCTGAACCTGTATATGTTTACACGGCGTTTTGGCTCCGGGTGGTTCACATTTACCAAACCACACAGTCTATTTGTTTGTCTCAAAGTGGCATTTGTATTAGTAGCAGGTCAAAGGTGCATCAATGCACTGTTAGCACTAACAATCAGCAAACCTGGGGCTGGTTGTCTTGACAGGCTGTGAAAACCTGTTGCTGTACGGCAGCTGTGAGCCTTAAAGTCATTTCAATGTTGCTCCCCTGGGAAGTCAATTTAGTACCTCACACGGAGCTCTGCTGCCTTTGTTGCTGCTCCATTAGGCCTCACGCCGACCGAAGACATTAAGATTACCAGTGTGTACGGGGGGAGATGACCCTGAAACATGTCTGCGCTGTAATCAAACATTTATTTAGCCAGCTGCAGATAGGAGTTGCAGGATTTGATCAAATCCACTGCCTCAACAGCTTCACTGGAATAGAACTGCAAGACATTGACTTGATTTGTTGAATTTTTATGTCTGACAGTGATGCTGAAGACAGCCAACGTGGGATTTCTGAGGTTTTGATGATGCCAAAGAGGTGAGCAATTACTTAATCCAGCTAATACCTCAGTTACCAGCCAAGCAGATAACTGAGTGCATATATTGACAGTGTATTGCTAGATTTCATCATACAGTAAAACTGTATGTTTGGTAATAATGTTAACAGTGCACACAAAGAAGACAAAATAAGAAAGGAAAAGAAGAGGAGATTTTTGAGAAGAGATGCTGATGTGTCAAATACCACTCTATATCAATATTGACTGAATCTTACTGGAAGCATTTTCTCATTAAGAATGATTAGTTGCATCTCTTGTACTGTTCGTATTCTGCCATTTTGATCGATGACACAGGGAGCAATAAATAAATAAATAAATTGCAGCAATCAAAGAACATTAAGTGTGAATCACCTTCTGTGAAACGCCACAGAGTTACGCAGATGTGTGACTTCCTGGTTTGTCGATTGTTGCATGACCTAATTGATGGCTGCCGTGAAAGCAATGCCAAGTGGGGTGGCCTGTGGAGGAAAGGGGCAAGTTTATGACGTTGTGTCTGTGACTCAACGTGTGTTGGAGGCGGTGGGTAACGACCTATGAAGCAGCTTTTACGCACAGTTGTCTGCCGTAGCTGGACAAGGATGCGTTTGAAGCACAAACTTTGACAGACGCACACCTGTAGGTTAATAAATCACATCCTGCTGCCTGCTTCGATATTACAGAGTTTCGACAGAAAGGATGCCACCTGCGTCAAGATTTTTCTCACACTAGCATGATGATGTGCTAACCGCCCCCAAAGGTGAAGCACAATCTGTGAATAAGATCAATCAAGAGGTTCCTGAAAGCTTTTTGATGTTTGAATAAATGATTAAAATACCCCAGAGGAAATGATGTCCCTGAAACTCAACTGCCACTTGCAGGTGTGAGCCGCTGCACTGTGGTCTCAGCTGCGCATGAAGCTGTAAAGTTGGAGATAAGATGGTGTAAATATGCTGCTGAAAGTTTTTAGCCAGAGGTTCATCTGTGTCTTGACTGTTTCTGGTTGGACACATCAAAGCCGACAGCTTATCTCAAGGTCCTGCTGTTAAGGTGCGATAAACCCAGCAGGAGGTTTCTGATTGTCTGCCACACATTAAATAAATAAAATCTTTGAAAAAAAAATAGTTTGATCCTCTTTTTTTCACCAATGTTCTGCCAAGTCTAAAACCCATGATGTTGGTCTCTGAAGATTAAGAAGTAATTAATTAATTAATTAATTAATTGGGATTTATGTGCAAAGGAAAATCTGGTTTAGGCTCGATCTGATATGACAGAGGCACAATTAAAATATCAGGAATGGAATGCTCCCAGTGCAACACAAGTTATGCTTTTGTTTCCTGGATAATAAAGGACTCGATGATGGTTCTGGAACAGGACAGCCGGCCTTGTATTCAGCCTTACGGGCCACAGAGTGGACACTCTGGGCTTAGAGCAAAGCCTGTGAATGCAAAGCAGCTTAGGAGTGACAGAGGAAATGGAATATCAGTAGCAGCCAACACATTTGGCTCCCAGACAGAGGCCTGATGCTTCCATTGCTTCACCTCAGACCAAACTCCACAGCCCCTACAGGAAATCCCTTCAATGTTCTGTGTTTCAACTCGCTTGGGCAGCTCGACTCAGAGGAGGGCATAATGATCGTCCAAAGTTTAAAGTCAATTTAGTCTCCGTAACTTCAGAAACAAAGCAACGCCTGTTTGCGCTGAGCCTGGGCCCTCGGCGATGAAGCGAGCAAAATAAAAAACAAAGACATGGTGTTTGATGCCGAAACCCAGCTGCATTCCATAATGAAGGAGTTTTCTTTTGAAAATGACTACCTGCATGAAAGCAAGTGCATTTGGGCTGTAATGCAGTGCTAAGTCCATTAATGAGAAACAACACTGGCCCACTCTTCAGAGGTTTCAAAGACCCGGCTTTCTGATGCCAACCAGCCCTGTGCTCTGAATATCAAACTGCCCCATAAATTGAAAATGACAACTGGATTCATGCATGTAATACTTTTCACTGTCCTACAGGGTGACTGCTGCGAATCAACATTCAAGCGTGGGTAAAGTGGGGAAACTGAGGTGTACCTGCACCAAAACTTAACTATTTTGCCATAACGGCAGCTGGGAAGACGTGCACAAGCTAATGGGAAGCGTAGCGTAGCAGCGGCTGACAATTCTTACGGGCCGGGACAGTGGTAAAAACCCTCACATATCTGACTGAATAGAGCTCAGTTGTTCGGGGCACAGGGCTCAGGGCTTTCTTTAACGTTTGCATTACCCAGAACAGACACTCCCGTCTTCATCACACTCACACACCCACACACGAGAAACTCTTGGTGCAAAAATATAAGCACTGCTTTCCCATTGTTGAGTAAGAAAAGTCTGACTTGAAAGAATGCTAAGAGCCTCATCACAATCCTTGTTGCTTTCCAGACTGCTGAAACAATGCCTTCACATGCAGCTTACCGGCAAATGTCACACAGTAAGTGGACCCCATACCTGGGAGTTTTCTAAAGACCGTAAAAACACTTACGTGGTCTCCCTCACGCACAAACCTTCCAGGACTCTGTGAGAAAAGGAGAGCATGTGCACTTCCGGGACTGATTTGACATGACTTTTGAGTCCTGATGCTATTCTCTCCTGCTCAACACAGCATTTACAACAATAAAAATGTACATTCATCCCTTTAAGACAGCTGGTCATGAACAAAAGTGTCTGATTGCAGACTGTCAATCTTGGCGTCTGACAAATACCGAAAGCAGGGAAAATAATATCCACGTTTTGAAGTATTAAACCATTTACGCACTCACTGAAGCATATCCATCAACCCGCTGGACTTAATCAATATCACCAACACAGCCGCTTACACCAGAACTCAGCATTCTCCTGCTGAGAGATCTATAGTGTTTAACAACCCTGCTCAATTAAAGTGCTTCAGTGTTAGTTATATTTTCAAGATTTGGCTCTATTTTCTATCCTTTAATATTCAACATCACTGAATTATTCATTTTTTAAAAATCATCTTAACCTCAAACATTTGACAATTTAGAACCTAATTTAGGAAGGTATTTTATTTAATAAAACGTGCAATCTTGAGATCACCCTCGCCCCCCAAATATGTGCAAGCTGACCTGCTAACGGCGTGCACTAGTTGTGTCTTTAAAGTGAGCAAAACAACACGCACTGTCCATTTAGCACCTCGACCTTAATGAATAAGGAATAAGAGGCTTTTCTGCCCAGATGAGCCAAATACTGGGAGGAGAAAATTAGATTAGAACTAGTAGCACATGCAGTAGCATTTACTACCCTGGTGGTATTTGTGGAGGCTGTGATTGTGTCTCAATACAGAACGTTGGGAGCTGCTGTCAGCTTCATCAGGAGGAGACACAGGAACAATGAACCGAGATGCAGAAAGCAGATTTGCATCAGAATATTTGGAATGACAGAAGAAAACCTTATTTCCTAACCAGCCATGCCATCCTGGATCTGCTTGGAGGGTCTCAGATGTATTAAATGTTGTGATAGGCAGAACAGGCGGGTACAGAAAAGTTCCACCCACCTGGGGAGCACTGAAGGAACCAAACACAGGTTCTCTGCTGCTGCTGTCTTCCAAGACTAATGGGCACAGTTGACGAGGCCAGACATGGTGCTGATCAGCTGTGTGGTGGGTGCGGCAGTGTCCTGTGCACGAGCCAGATTTTTTTTGTTCAGCCAGCACCTTGGTGTCAGGGGAGGTTTTCTTTTGTTCTTTGTCTCACAATCCTTCTTTTTACTTCCTGGACTTTTGTCTTTCTTTTCCTGATGCCCTTTAGCTTGGCAGAGATGTGGCTGTATATCAGATTTCTTCATGTGATATTTAGATTTCCTTGTTGGCAATCATTTTGGTGTTTATTAGCAGAAAGCATCACCAAAACTACTTTTTTTTATCTCCTCATAGGGACAGACGGTAAGTACTGGGAGAAAATGTGCTCTCTATGAGGGACTAGCCTTGGCATCAAGTTAAAAATGTGCCACCCTCTCCTTTTTCAGGATAATCACCCAGCCTTTGGGGCAAGAGACTGAGAAACACCTTCAAACTCGGAAGCTCTTTTGTGGCTTGGAATGAAAGAAAAAGACATTGCCAATAAATACTAGATTGTTTACATTCTGAACCAAATCCACGTGTGTCAGTGATGAGTAATGCTCATTTAACCTTGAAAACCCACTTCTTTAAAAGCATCTCATGTTGCAGAAATGCACAACTCTCCGGCGGACAGTATGGATAGACGCTGGAACCAAACTATAGGCGCACATATGCGCAGCAGGAATCTCTCAGGACCTGTTTGTCATGACGGATCACGGCATGGCGGCGTTACAACAGCCATCTGCTCAGCAAAGGGACCTTTGAGCTGCAGGCATCAATTAGTAACAACACACAGCTCAACACACACACACACACACGCACATTTTGAGTAGAAAAACTCCCAAGTTGAGCTCTAATACAATCTGACTAATTAAAGCACGGACTTTCACACAGCCACATTTCCACACATGCTCATTATTCACCGAGAATTAATTTAGCTGGGAAAACACCTGGAGGGATCTGATGGAGGAGAAGAAGCAGCAGCTAGTTTAAACATATGTGCTGTGCCGTTGCCCAGTGGTGGTGCTCCACTCCACTTAGCCCCCTCTGCAGAGCTCCAGCCTCTATCAGGAGTTATCAGAAACACCATCTCAGAGCTGGTGGACGGCGAGAACAGGCAGAAAACATCCCATTACACCACGGGGCGTGCACACAACTGCATCTGTCTTGGTTGCTGCACACCAGAGCATACACAGTTGTTTTAATCTCACACGTGGAGACGACATAAAATGGCCTACACACACACACACACACACACACACACACACACACACATGCTGCTGTGCAGAGATGATGCCAGATGAAGGGTCCTGTGGCAAGTACCTTGTTGTCCAGCTACACACACACACACACACACACACACACACACACACACACACACACACACATGCACACGCACACTCGTGCATGCGTGTGCGCTATCCCTGTTGCATTATCTTCCATTTATGTATCCAACAATAGTGTCTGAAATTATGTCATCATGCATTTTGGGAGTTCTGGTGCAGACAGGGTCAGTGTATCTGCCAGAACGTGGAACAAAAATGCAAACACACAAACACACTGGGGCAGCTGCACACACACAGCCCTGCCACTGTTGCTTGGAGCACGAGTTCACAAAGACATGCCACTTCAGCACTCTTTCACAACACTAAAACACAGACTAACGCAAAAATGTGATTTAGCTGAGATTCCAGCGAAAAATGAGATCAGCCTGTCACGTTCCAGTCTAGGGTATTGTGAACCAGGGCGTGTGAAACACGGGGGCGGGACAAAACGGAACCAAACGCGCAAAGGTGCGCAGAGCGCACAGTAAAAGCAAACTAAACCACATAACTGGGATCGTAACACAGCCACATCATGAAGCAATCAGTTAAATATGTATAAAAAAATATTTTTAAGGTATTTTGATACAGGCAATTAACATGTAACTTGTGTTAGTAAGGACATTAGCAGGGTCCCAGGACGTGCGCACTGGTGTGAGTGCGTATCCTGGCGCTGAAGCTTTTTATGTGACGGCGACACCCCTTCGTTCCAATGAATTTGATGATTTCAGATTAACCACCAGGCTGCTAGAGCAGATGAAAACTACCTGTGGAACAGTAATGTGGCCATTAACTGCAGCTGTTCTTTTATTCATAGCATAATAATGACTGCCTCATGAATCAATACATTCCCGTCACTGGCTTTCTTCAAAAGGCTCAACCATCTAAGCTTTTCCAAGGAATGAGACTGTTATAAGAAGTAATACATTTCAGATCCGTGGCCGTCAGAGCTCCTGCACTGTTACTGACGGCTATATTAGAGAAATGACACCTGTAGCATTTATAAAGCCTGGCTGTTATTATTCAGAGACGTTTTACTTCTGAGCCGCTCACTCAAATGCATCTTGTGGCATTTATATCAAATCTAAATCTTCCTCAAATCCCTTGTGGTTTGGACGTAAGTGAGCTACATCGAGGTGAAAACACCACCGAGGGTAAAAGCCTCACTGGAGAGCTGCCGTCAGCCTTTGTCTCGTCAGAGAAGTTTTAGAGGCAGCCTAATTAATGTTGACATCGAGGACAACTCGCTGTCACATCCCGGTTTTTTTTATACTGAACTTGTTTATTCTGAATTTTTAAGTTGACAGCCATAAAATATTTAGATTACACCAGAAGCTAAACTTTAAAAGCCACTCCAAATCCCAAAAAGAAATAAAAAAAACATACATGTTTTCATCTGTGAATTACAGAGGAGATATTTAGAGTTTTGCCTGTTTTCATCAGCTAAAACAAAAGAATCCAAAGTTTTAGCACAGTGAGTTATCTACATTATCCACACTCTAAATATGCCAGTCAGTGGGCCACACCATATTTGGATCAGACCCTTCCACGCTATTAGATGTGTGTTTCTAAGCAGATTTAAGATTTTCATAGCTGTGCACCGCAGCCAAAGGTTGGACAGTTACATTTTCATTTCAATTTGAAATAAAACACGCAACTCAATTCCTTTCCTCTTATTTGAGTCATTGATTCATCATTACTTGTAGCTACAAGTAAATGCACTCAGCTGTTCAGAGACGTTAGTAAGGAGTTACACTAGAAAAGTCAGGATGGGCAGCCAGGTGATGTCATGGGAGGTAGAGGTACGCCAGAATATTAATAGGTGCTCTCCTGTCACCACACACGCATGCACATATGCAGACGGCACACTAAACTCCCCATCCTGCATAAATCACATCCAGCACCTAAGTGTGCGTGCGTACGTGTGGATATGCATGATAACCTGTGGTCTGAATGCGCGCAGCTGCCTGTGGGCCCTCTGAGGTGAGGCTGCCATCTCCAGCCAGCATGAGGTGCAGTCAAAGGCCACGCTACCCAGCGTGCCCTCAGTAAATAAATGATTCCACCCGTCAGGCCCGCTGCACTCCAGCTTCACGTGGGTGACACACGATTGCAGCGTGTCTATGAGACCATTTGCAGTTTATAAGTCATGTCTGTCATTGTGTGCGCACTCAAATGAAAGGAAAGTATGAATACAGTCTTATTTAAACAGAAATACACTAGTGACAACCTGTAATATATGATTTACTTTACAGCAGAGAGAGAGAAGAAGAGTGAGAGCTGCAATACAGTGAAGCTTTCACCTCAATAAAACACAACCGTATTGGCTGGAGGACTCTGAGATGGTAATAACCTTAAACTATGTGTTTGTGTGTGTGTGTGTGTGTGTGTGAGCAGCCTCGAGAAAGGCTCTAAGATCACAGACTATGTGCATATGTAGATTCATCCTCCATAACCCAACAATCTATGCAATAATACAGTCCAGCTGACCACGTTACCATGACAACTGTATCACAGATGAAACTTCGAGTCATTTAAAGAACCCAAACACCACAATAAATTATAAAGTACATTTCCTGCAGCAGCAGGAGAAGGAAGGATTGAAGTCTTTGGAGCAGAACTGGACAAGGTCAACTGGTGCAGCTGCTGGCTCCGTGCCTGGGTCTCGCATTAATGAGCCCTTTTCACATGTTTTTACCTCAGGCACAGCTTTTTACCAAGGACCTAATGTCCATTGAGGAGGACACAAAGAAGAAGGTGTGGAGAAAAGCTCTAGGATGGGAAAATAAAAAGAAATACAGTAACTGCCATGACCTTATCCTTAGAAAATGGCTGTCATAAATCCACCATTAGATTAAAGGGCTTGATCAGGAACAATGACAGCAAGAAAATTATCTCTCCATGTCTGAGGCTTCAAGTTTTATACCTCGCATATAAAAAAACCCATCAGTTGACTTTACATTCCTTTAAAGTGTTTCTCTAATTAGGATTAAAGAGTCAGGCAGCAGAGAGGGTTGGAGTGATGCTCTGGGGAAGTGAATCTAGCCAGAGTCCTCACCCGCATGTTAAACACTGCACAGTGTTGGGGGAAGAGGGCTCCCTCTCCTTCTTTAATTGATTTAAAAGAAACAGGAGCTGTCAATTTGATAATAGTCAAGATTAGCTGCTCCAAAGTATGCATCATGAGCCAAGCAGGAAGGGGACTTGTTTTGTTTTAGATTCCAGACTGAGACTTTATTCCGACTGGAAAGAAATTATTTTACTTTTGTGCAAAAATCCTTTGAAAATCTTGCTTTAGGTTTTGAATGGAAAAGGGGGAAACCGTCGGTGAGGGATGAGGCAAGATAAATGTGGGATGAGAAAAGGCTCACCCTCCCCTCTAAAACAACAGTAATATTCAGAGACTGTGAGAGAAGAGTGTGTGTGAGTGTGTGTGTGCTTTGCACGGTGTGATATAATGCCAGCCTCACTGCTCCTGACGGCTTTGAGATGGGAGATCCATCTGTGTGATTAGCTGCTGGATGGCCTTACTTTCTTCTGGGAAGGATCGATCAGAGCCTGAACTCAGATGACAACCCCCCCGTGTCACTGTGTCACTGTACTCTAGACCCGCACGTCTGCAGGGGGGTGGCGGGTGGGGGGGGGGGGGGTTGCATTGCACTAGCGTCCTGTAATTGACAGCCAGAGAAGGATGATGGAGTGATGCAAGGAAAACATGTCAAAAGAGAGCACTTACTCAGAGTCTTCTAAAGCATTTCTTGAACGCATGAAAAGCACAATTGTGGTAACAAGGACAGCGACTATAGGCCACCATTTCTCGGTGTACACTCAAACAAGGTTTTGAAACAACTAACCATGGAAAGAGGGACAGACTCAAAACAGACCAACTCCAACTGTTACTGCTCGAGGAATCCTTTGTTCAGTTTTCTCTCTTCCTAGCTCAGTGTGGCTAATAAGGAAGTGTCTTTAGATCTCAGAATGGGATCGACCCGAAACTAATTTCTCAGTTTTCCTTATCTGCAATGACTCAGCCCAATTTCCCAAAACCTTTATCATCCAGGCAGCATCCCATCCTGACCCCATCTCAAAGTCAACCGGCACTTCTGATAATGTGCTTCGTACAGGAAGCACACGTATAATGTTGTATGCCATCTAACGGATCCTTCCTAGGAAGATGCTGAAAAATGAAAAAGCAACATGATAGTCTTTTATTTTTTGCCTCTTCAGAGAAGTAAGCGTGTAAATACAACAGTTAAAACTGACAACAAATGGCACACTATTCTGACTTCTGCTCAAGGGGAGCTCACCTTGGAAAAGGAGTTAAGTGAGATGTTTAATTGAATACTCGAAAAAACCCAACTGACTCCATGATGAATCCAGGAGACGGGGCTGTCTGAAAAAACACTTTTCTCTCCAAATTCTTGACGAAGCGCTGTCAGCATGCCAGCCTGGAGACTAAGCGACCATGTGAAAGCACGGCCGGTCCAGCCTTGATCGGGTACTTTGTCTGACTGAGGTGTCTGCCAGGGTTTTAATAGCATAAACACAGAAAAGGCAAAGCAAGAGCAAAGAAAACAAGTGGACAAAACTCTGCCTCTTCCACCATGCAGACACTGGCTCACCAAAAAAACAAGACAAAAGCGGCATAATCAATAACTCCTAAATAAACACCAGTTTCACTCAGCGTAAGTGCTTTGTCAAGCGCCCGGTTTTAACAACCAACATGACTGGCATCACTTTTCTGTTTCATGCAAGTGTTTTTGATCATGTGGTTCTGCCTGCAACTAATCACAGATGCAACAAAAAGCCAAAGCACAAATAAAAGAAGGGGTCTGCGTGCAGCAAAATGATGAAAACAGATGCTTTTCCTCCACAGAACGCGCCCAGAGTACAGCCGAAACACGTAAACAGTCGGGAAAAATTAGTGACGCCTCATTGTCTCCACATGATACGAGTGCATTAAATACCGAAGGCGCTAAAGAACCAAGGGTCCGTAATATGATCTGCTCACAAACACTTTCCCACCTTGTATTGTAGAATCTTTCATCAAAATTCAGATCCTTCTTCCAAAAATACCTTTGATTAAACAGGTACAAGTTGTTCTTCAAGGTGGTGGTAACTCAGTCTGATTGGAGGCGACTGGGCTGAAAAGCGAAGGGTTCTCTGTCGAGCCCTGGCACGCACAAACTCGGTAGCAGGGGGGAGGTGCCAGGACACCTTCATGGTACTGGCTGAGGTACCCTTGAACCAGGTGCTGAACCCCTAAATGCTCACATCCATATTCAGCTGGGACAGACTCCACCCCCATCACCCCAAAAGGGATAAGACGGTCAAGAAAAGACAAAAGAGAATCATTTAATTTAGTACTCTGGTTTGGTAGAAATGAATTAGAAACTCAAATCACATTTCACAACCACCCTGTTCTGACTGAACATCCCACAGGCCAGTTCTGACAAAACAAAACATACTTTTCAGGATGTAATTATTAGATTTTAGCTTCAAAATAGCTAACTGACGGTTGTTCTTGGCACTATACAGCCTAGAAGATGTGGATACTTGCATTAGTGAATTCATTTGAATCTGCAGCCAGGCTTTAAATATAGTCAAAGGTGGATTTACTGTATATCCGAGTGCAATGAAGAGGGGAGCTAAATGTGACTGCTATTTTATTAAATAAAAATGACACCTCTAGTGATAATGAAAATCTAATGAAATCCAGCTGAATGTCCCTGAGCTTAAAGAGGGCTACTTCACACAGAGCGAAGAGCAGTCCACGCTGTCAAGAAATGTCTTCAATGGATTCTTGGTTTAAAAAAATAAAAAAATAAAATAACATTCATAATTACACGAGTAATTAATCTAAACAGTTGCACCTCTCATGTAGGCACTTTCACCTTTGCAATAGCATTTATGCTAAGTTAAGACAGGCAGCTATAATTACATGTATATGTGCATTAAAATGAAAATGAGAGTGTCCACATCGTTGAACATCAGCCACTCCATGTTTCCATTTCTTATTTTAATGGATTTTTTTTAAAGGGTTCCTATTTTGAGGAAAAGTTCCGAGACACAGCGAGAACATTGCGTTTCACTTTATACTGCAGTAAAAGAAAAAGATATTTATACTGACCTGGTTGAGTGTACAATAAAAACCGAAGCTACATTTTTAGTATAAATTTAACATGGATACGGAAGGAATTCCTTCTTTGGGAAGTTTATATGGAAAATGGTCTAAAACATTGGTTGAAAAGCTTTATTTCTTTCCAGTGTGAGTGAGCTGTAGCTGCGAGTGCAGACTGAAACCTGGGACTTCTGGCAGTTAATGTGATTCACGAGCGAATCCGCGTTGGAGGAGGAGGCAGATGGTACAAGTGCGCGTGTGTTGACTGCCGGCTTTTACTGCCGGGAGTTAAGGACCCGCTCTTTGTTTAAAGGTGACGGTTCTGGAGTGTCTATCTTGTTTTTTTAGCGCCATCGGCCCGTGTCAAATGTTGCACCTGAGAGAGCTACCTGCATCCATCCATCTTCCCACTGTTGGGCAGAAAGGTTAGAAAAGTAACTGCTGTTATGTAAGGCAGCGGAAAAGATGTAGGATGACAACAGAAAGTGCTGTATTCTTAATTATTCAGAGAGTGTCTGGATTCTGATGTATTAGATTCGACTCTACAGAGAGAAATAAAAGATCCCATCCCTCAAATCTGATGAGTAAGTGAGCAACAGCAGCAGACACTCAATATCTCCCAGCACAACATGTAATCCAATAAGATCTCTCACGAGGGAGGGAGCAGCTGCTGGCCTGAATCACCCATCTGAAACATGCACATGTCCTTATCTTAAATTTAAGGTAAGTATGAGAAACCCAGCAGTGAGGTCACGCCCCCCATTTTGTGTCACCACGATGCATTTTCAGCTTCAGCTTGTTGCAAAGCAGTGGATTCATTTTCATGTGAGTGTGTTGGGAGTTAAGGACCATAAATAACACCCTTTGTCCACCTTGATTACCAACAGCATTTATAGAATTGTATTCCTGCTTCTGCACACTCTGCGGCTCGTGCACGTGCACATGCACACACACACACACCCTGGATTTACTAGGATACAGCAAACACCAATTGTGTTTCAACATTGCACCAAAAGAGAAACAGAAACAAATACAGTGGTGAAGTCCAAGATTTTACATTAAACATTAAATTTACATGTTA
Organism: Takifugu flavidus; assembly: GCF_003711565.1. NCBI lineage: Eukaryota > Metazoa > Chordata > Actinopteri > Tetraodontiformes > Tetraodontidae > Takifugu > Takifugu flavidus. The sequence goes on from NC_079522.1 coordinate 13,024,609, forward strand.
AAAAAAGGGCTGAATTCACAGAAGCAGAGGTCACGTTGTTGGAGGGGTTGATTTTAACAGTCAAACAGCTTGTTTGTGGCGTCTGATGATGCATGCAGCCACAACAAGCAGAGTGTGATTAACACTTCTGACATCCACCACCGGCTCTCATTTCTGCTGTTTGGCCTCCTTGTCTTCCCTTCTTTGCTTTCTGATTTAAGATAAGATGAAAGTTTAATGATCCCCCTGTGGAAATTGGGTCGGTGGAGGCGTGAATGCTTGTAAGACAGTGAAAGAATGGAGAAGACAGACAGGCCATAAACAAATGGTGAGCATGTTATACAGCAGAAAATGAAAGATTTAGGTTTTGCTGAAAACTATGCTTGATGCACATTTCTGCTGAGTATTATAAATAATAATGTCTGTATTAAGACACTAGAATTAGACATATTAATTCTGTGACAGTTTGCTCAAGGTACCACAAAGCAGAAAGCACCTGTTTGTTGTTGTGATCCTTATTTTTATAACCTCCCCTCAGGAAAGTGAACAATTCTGTCTCAGGTAATCAGACACACTTTTATACAGCAGATGAGATAAAGAACTTCTGTCCCACAGCAGGAGCAAAAATCGGGTCACATTGGACACCATGAAATACAGCATTAGCTCAACAATGTGTTAATGACAGAATTTGCCAGTTAGAAACAACCTCTGCTTGAAGGAATTAACACTTGGAAGCAGTAGAAACCTTAAGTTGAGCCCTGCGGTGTGTTTAAATCTGTGGGCCGAGAGCAGTATCGATTGTCAGTAACTGTCATTTCCCCAAAGCAACAGCAAATCATCAGGACCAAATTGCCAAGCGTTTCAGTCACGCAATATGGAAAAAAAAAACATTCGAAGGAAGCTGTGAGCTTTATCTGAAAGCCAACTTGGTCTTGCTTTAAAATGCAACATATGAAGGAGCGATCGATTGTCTCAGTGACATAAAGATGGACTTTTTGGAGCCAAGAACAATTAGACACAGTCAGACCTCACCTAGCTAACAAGGTGTTAGCACCGCCAGGAATTAATGTGGCAGAGAAAGAGCCTATCAGCAGAGGAAGCATTGGTGCATAGCTGAAGAGACACAGAGAATCTGTGTGAAGTGTGAATAAATCTAAAACAGTGACTGAAATTTGTAGATATAGCTGCTGTGTAGTGAATTCCACCTACACCCATTTATCATCAGCCGCAGCTCACAGTGTGTAGTCACAAGCTTTGCCTTATCACAGACCCCAGGCAGACGAGTCTGAGCACTGCAGCCCACTGCAGGCCGCCTCTATCTTCCTGCTGTTTCTCCCCAACACTTTCAGCAGTGCAGAAGTCCTTTTACACGTGGAGACAGTGGGATCAATGTGTGCTGAGGTATGAAATGAATGTGCAGATTTAAAAACAAACCGAATGCCTGTTTGCGTCTTAATCTGCAGGCCTCAATGTTAGCGCTGACTAAACTTGCAATCAAACAACTCAGCTGTAAAGGTATGAAGATGTCATGCAGCACATTAGCAGAACCACACAACCATAAAAACAAGCATCCAGGCACGTGTGCACACGTGTGAGGAAGAACAGCGTGCTGGACATTCACCATGAATACTCTGGTAGCCCAGAATGAGTGACAATGTAGATGCACAACACATTATCCTGTGGCTGGAGTGGTAATTATGGTCTCTAATGTGGGTCCAATTACCTACACTCATCAAGCTGCACAGTTGCAAATGTGCAATTAGGTTTAATTACATGATAGAAATATTGTTAATAGTATGAGAGGATGAGAAAAGAGTGCTGTGTTTTTCTCTCTAACAGCTTCCTTTTGGGTAAATATTTCATTTATTTAAAAATGACAAGTACAACAACAAGGAAACAAAATCAGACCAATACACTGCTGAGTTGTACATATCCAGTACAGTAGTTATTTTTGAATGTAATTTTTTCCAGATACAAAATGCCCAAATGGGGCCAGTTTGTGACCAAATGTAGCCTGTGTAGGCTGGCCAGATGGACTTCTGCACTTATAATTGTTTTTAACTCCACTTCCTCTACTTTTTCCCTCCATCCAAGCTATTCAGACCTTTCCTGACTGTCATTACCAGCCATGGTTAGTGTTAGCTTAATGCAAGTTCTGCCATTTATCCAAACCTTTATATGGAACAATGTTGTCAAATGTACGCATTTTTTGTGCATCTCTCCATTATAGCAGCCCAAACCTAGACTGCAAAACATTTTTCAAGAAATGCCAGATACCCAGCTCGAATCTGTAGCAGATTCATGTGAGCCACACCGCCGGAGGTCAGAGTTCACTTCTGGTTTGACAGAGTAGTTAGCGAGGGATGTCGGCTCTGTTTTATTACTGCTACAGTAGCAGAGATACAGAGGGAAATAAAAACAGGTTTGCTGCCTCTATTCAATCAATATCACTCTTTATTTTCAAGAATACTGGTTCTTGTCCCAAGGTATCTAAAACTTTTTATTAATTGCCTCTGTCTTTTCAAATAACAGTACTTGAAGTCCTATAAAAGCTGTGCACGAACCCAAAAATGCTTGACTATCACTAAGTTGTGCACTTGGTGTTGCTCATTTGATTTCTATCTAGAATAACAATGAAGCTTTGATGGCCAGTTCATGCAAGCTGGCTAAACATATCCCTATATTAATAACTATTCTGTTAATGGTTGCTTTCACGCCTCTTTTCCTCATGAGAGGTCTCCCTCCAGCACGACTCGCTACAGCGTGTGAACGCGCATCGTTTTCCGTGCAGACACAGCGTTTGAAAAAAAAAACAACCCAAAAAACACTTTGCTGTTTCTGGTGACAACATTGTCGTGTAAATGTGGCTTCATTTGCGAGAGATGTCAACACAACCCGGCACAAAAAGGTTGTAGTGTTGCACTGCTTCGGAGACGCGTCACATCCTCATGGCTCGGCAAGCGATTTCCATTATGTAATTGCAGATAATTAATTGAACGACCTGGACTAGTTCTTTAACACCATTTACACGAGTGTTCTCACTAATGTTCATTAAAATTGTCAGGGTAAATAAAGATACTGCAGACGAGTGTGGTCGGACTGCAGTCTTCATCACTGACGTCTTAAAGGACGGAGGACGAACAGACCATCTAAACATGCCTCTATGCATGGCTGTTTGAGCCCAATTCATTAGTATATTGAAGTTAATGACATCTTCTGCTGACTCCTGGTCTGACGCACTCGATAAAACCCAGGAGCCAAGAGCAGCAGTACCGGGCCAGCGTCTCATGAGAGACACCATAATGAGCAGCTTGCTGGCACCGCAGCAGGACAGCGTGAGGCCGTGACAGTAACCTGCTGTGTAATAATGACCTTGAACCCGCACGTGGAAATAAAGAGCTGCATACACATGTGCGGGGAAACTGATATTATTTTCGTTTACCTTAAACTCACTAATGGCCAATTAGTATTGATCTTTCGAAGGCACAAAACACAGCAAGTGTTTTAGCCGCGGCACGTGTTCTTTGAACCAAGTGTTGCTTTAAAATGGCCTCGTGTTGTGTTGTGTTGTGTGGACATCAGCGAGATGATAGCATTTCAGCCTCTGTAGAGTATGTGTTTGCCTTGGAGATTTACAACTGCACTGAAAAGATACCTGAAGCTCCAGTGAGACCACAAAGCAATAACTGAAATCTAATAGAAGGGAAACTGTTATAGCTAGTGCAAGTCAACTCTTTTAATCTTTCCAAAGAACTTATGTAAAAACAGACAGCAGCTGCAGAGCTGGAGCAACAACAGCTAAAATGGTTTCAGTTTGAAACTATATCCACCAAATGCTTCCCAGAATTACCATAGAAACGCTGCTTGTGTGTGTTAGTGTCTTTTTTGGGATGTATTTCAGGAGCAGTTTCTCATCGCCCGACTAAAACCCACCAGACAACTTTTTGCCAACTCACGCCGACCTCCACCTGCCCAAAATAGCGGATGAAAAAATATCACCTATATAAGGTGATATTATTGAAGAATTGCTGCTGCTTTTGCGGCGTGTGGGGATCATTAGCTTCTGAGATGTTACACTAGGTGTTCCACGGCTCTTTGAACGTGTTGCTTCGTATCCGGGTTTGTACCTGCGTCAACATGTCGGTGACATCAAAGGGAATAGAAGAGAGGCTGTTGGTACCACATTCAGCTGCCACACTCACTGCCAGCACAACACGTGTGTTAAGAAAACCAAGTAGGAGAAAGGGCATTTTATGCATGAAAAATAGAGGTCATGCAAAAAACAATTTCAACATCAAAACATTTTTTTTAATATCTCTACCTAAATGCCCACAGTGGTCTTTTCTGAGGTTTAAAGAAAGGCGAGAAATTGCTTTTCGCTTTCATGCCACAAAAAAACAACAAATGACAGAAAATTGCATCTGTTCCTCTGTAATTTGTTCCCACTAGCTGCTGCTGCCACAACCTACATGGGTGTGTGTGTGTGTGTGTGTGTGTGTGTGTGTGTGTGTGTGTGCGTAACACAGGAGAACATCAAATGACCTTGCAGCTGAAGCGACCGCTGCCAGAGGAAGGCTGCTGATTCACAGGTGATGTTGCGTTAGGCCTAATGGAAGTTGCACAGTATGTTACGCAAGGCAGAAACAGGAAATGTGCATTTTTCCTATAAATCTCACATTACCAGACCAGACCATCAGCCAATGATGTCCATAATAATCCTAAATGTTCCCTGTGACACAGTTCATGGGTCTAATTGTCTCCTCTTACAGCCTCCTGTCTCCGACAGTGATGTAGAAAAATTAAAATGAATCTTCCTACTGAGATGCGGTACTGGTCTGGAGTGACAGCTGCACTCTTAAACTCCATTGTTAGACTAAAATCAGTGTTCCTCCTTTGCTCTCGTGTGCACGCACCACGTGGGCACGCATGCCGTCTGGGAGTAGCGTATGCGTACAAGCAAACGTGCAGCATAAATGCTGCTGCTAATGGATGCAAACGGAGCCTGCGGGATATAGTGTGTAGGTGTGCCGACTCTGCTCTGAATAAAACAAGAAGCATAGAGTTTGGCAGACAACTGGTTACTTGTCTTCAGCTGTGAAATGCATCACAGAGAAATTGTTGCTTAGCATAGAAAGGAGTGGAATGTCTGAAAGGAGCCAGTGTGTCCTTCTGTACTTTGTTACAACACATGAATGACAACGCTGACCCTAAACTGGAGGCGAAAAGAAACGGAAAATCAACCAAGCACTTGCAGAAAATACCTTAGTAGATCTTACTGAGCCACAGTGAATAGTGACCACAACAAAGGACATTATAATCCCCATTTTTATCCAAAGTACCTACAATAAGTACAATCTTCTTTTTTTGAGCAAGGTCTTTTAGTCTTGTTTTTACAATTTATGGTTTACCTTGGTCCCCAGTCCACCCACTCCCCACCCCCTTTCCCCCAAGTGCTTCTCTAATGCATCAGCTATGCTTGGGTCTGCAGATGGAACATGTAGAGTTAATTTTGAGGCTGTAGTCTTCACACCCTCTTCATCATTGATTGCGGGCATGGTCTGATTAGCAGTTCTTTGTTGCAACGGATGAGCGAGAGTCCGGCCAATTTTCTCCACCATGTTCGTAGCATCCATGTTGAGAATTGGAGAAAGAGATTCAGCCTGTCACGTTGGCAGGATATCATATTCCATCTGCAAGGGAACATTGTCAGTATGCCAGCAGATGGTTGATGGCTGTATATGTAATAATAAGTAATAACTTTAACCACAACAGCTGCTGAAGCTAATAAGTGCTTCATAAACAGTGCTTCAATATATTTTTTGGAGTCTCGTTTTCTTCACCATTTTTTCCCTTTCAGGGTCACAGGGAGGGTACACAATGGGAGAAGGCAGCATCCACCCCTGGATGAGTGGCCAGTTAATCACAGAGCCCTATATGAGCATTTGTGGGTTCGGTACCTTGCTCAAGGGTACCTCGGCAGTGCTCTGAAGGTGTTCTGGCACCTCTCCCACTACCAGAACACCTTCCAAGGTTTGTCTGTACTGGGGCTCAAACTGAGAACCCTCTGCTTCTCAGCCCAGCTCCCAACAGACTGAGAAACCACCGCCCATTTGTTGTGAAATTAATAAAAAAGATTGTGTGTTGTGTTTAATTCTTTAATATTGGAGAAACCATTTCACCACTCCAGACAGATTTCTTTTCTTAGCCTCACAACAACTTTAATTGCATCTGTTATAACGTCAGCAATCATGAGCATCAATCACGAGCAGCAGGACCACCTCTAACTTCTATCCCTTTGTGCATGAATATTTGTGATTTGCGCCACTGGCTCGAACCTGTTTCTACAGTGACGTTTTGTAATTCCTCACAAAAGTCAGGCTTTAATCAAAATGCAACTAGTCAAACACAACAGAGCCCCTGAACAAATCACATAATCTGCTGCTGAAGGCGCCTTATTTAATACACACGAAGGCATCGTGTTGAATACGCTATAAAAACATTCAACAGCGACACATGCAGTGGATATCTTATGGCTTCCAAGCTGATGAAACACAGTCTGGTTAGTGGGCTCGTGTGTGTGTGTGGGTGTGTGTGTCTGCTTCAGGTGACCCGCTGAGATGCAGCACACCACACCGTCACGTTGGAGTTAAAGTGGGTGCTATTAGTAACTCCTGTGATCCCACAAGTCCAAACACTTCTGCAAAGGATAATCTGACAAACATCATGTAGCACATTATAGGAGGAAATTACATGCACGTCATGGTGCATGGAGCTAAAAGAGGTGAAACCAAAGTCATGCTCATTAACACAAGAGGCTGAGGCTTCTTTCTCCCAGGAAAACATTTGAAACATCCTATCAAAGCAGATTTTGTCACCCCCTGTGTAAAGCGCTATATGTCAAATGTGGCGAGTCCTCTGGTGCCGCTGTTAAATTACTTCGGTGTAGGAAGGGAGGTCCTTACGCTGTGGGGCAGTTAATATTCTCTTCTCACCCTTGTTTTACTCCCTCCTCTCATTTCATGCACAATAACTCTTGGAGATGAAGGGCTCATATTTGGAGAAATGCAGCACATCAACAGAGTGGCATTCATGCGAAATATTTAATTACATTTGAAACAGAAGATGCAGAAAATCCTTTTCACTTTAAAAGGCACTAATATGATCACGCGTGTATTTACATCCAAATATCTTTCAGCAGGTTTGTTCAGGCCTGCAGTCTCCTAAAGACATTCTAGTGGGTTTTTGGTGCTCTGTCACATTATAATTGAGTGGTTGTTACATCTAAATAGCTGAACATGTCTAAAGAGAAAGCTTTAAAAAGTATTGTGTTTGCCTGCCTGCTCTATGTAATGCCAAGTTAGACATTGGTTACTATGGCTACACTTGCACCATGCATGAGCTTTCTGTCTCTGATGTGTGTTTTATGTTTAAATTAAGGTTCAATGGTGTGATGTGATCCTGCAGAAATAATAATAAAGCATTTCTTTTCTCATGAAACAGGGTGTCATTACTGTCATCTAATTAAGATAATGAGTGAGTAATTTTTTTAATTATTTGGTATTGCCTTGTCAAGAAATAAAATAAATCATGTCCAAGTGGCCTGACACATATGAAATATGCAAACTTGGACACAACGGTAACTACCACATGTCAGCATAGTTATTTATGGGTGCGGGACATCGTCAATGGTGTCTCTTATGATTTCTAGATCGAACTTCTAGTTCAGAGCGCCGCACAATCTGAACAAGCCCGAGTATAAACACTACTGTTTGACTAGGGAAACTGCAAGACCACTTCACACTGTCAGCAATCAGTTAGTGGAACATTTTTCGAACAAATACGAGATAACGCACAATTTTCTGAACTACCGTGATGACAGACTGTAGGCACCACACACAGAGGTAACATTGCATGTGATAATTTGCACATCTGGAATGTTGAATCTCTTGAGGTTACAGAGGGGTCCTCCCATCGAGGAGACACGAACATCAGGTGGGGAAAGTGAGAGGAGTATACCAGGAACTCTGGCGGTGGGAATGTGCCTAATGTTGGAGTTCTAGCTGTTTGGTCTGCTATTCACTGTATCTGAAGGTCACCCACACCTCTATAGAGTTTGCACAAAAAAATCTGCCACCATCAGCAGCGTTATTTGCATTAAAAAATAAGTGAAAGTGACAAAAAATGGTGAGAACAGTAAAAATCATGAACAGTAAAAAGGATGCCGAGCTGCTCCTCCTGTGTGCTGTGACATCAAAATATGTCCTTGAGCGTTCTTCCAGCAGAGGGTCCCTGGGTAACCTAAATCAGGAGGCAGCACAGAACCATCCACCAGCCGTAGAACAGAAGAACAACCCAGTGTAATATTTAGCAGTATGAAAAAGTCCTTGATATGATCTGTTACTCTACTGCTAACACCCACCTGCTGCAAAGAACACTGCTGTCACACTGCAGTCGCACACGCAAACACACAGACACACACATACGGACACAAACACACAAATTCTCTTTCTCACTACCTTTAGCAATTCGGAGTCTATCTGATCTGTTTCAACTGGGAATGTTCAACATCCCACGTAGAACCTTGCCGTTTCAAACCAAAGCAGGAAATCAAAAGGGGTGTAAATAACAGACGGACAAAGTTTATAAGGCAAAATTAACGTGTTGTTAAAGTTTGGCTGGTGATTTTTGTTCCAGAGACCACTGTGAACCAATGTGCCGTGGACCAGCATCAGGGCATTGTTAGAGCTGACCTGGGGCTGTCAGAATTATTCACGTCAGGCCCATGCATTCAAAATTGATGGGAGATTCTAAGTTCATGCACATAAAACATGTTTGCAATCATAAACATGAACTGCAGCTCATCTGCATTACAACAGCAACAGCCTACATTATGGTAATGAGTGCTGCTGATTTTGTCAGTGTTTGAGTTCACGTGTGTGCTTGTGTGTGTATTAAGGTGAAAATCAGCCACCCCGCTGTGCTCAGCTGTGCTCCTTGTCAGGTGGAGAACCTGTATTTCTAAAATGTCACCTTTTCACAGAGGGTAAGGTAAAATTGCAGCCTGAATCGCAAACTTTGATCACTTGTTTGATGCTATTTAAGCCCCTCTAATCCAAATAACCCATTTTTTAGTCATCTGTTTGTGAGCCAAGTTGGTGTTCCCTCAGGGGACACAGAAGAGAGAAATAGGAGATTAAAAATTAGACTTAAAAATCAGACTCTGACATTTTCTAAAAATGAAACCAAACTTAGAAAAAATGATGTTGCAAAACTGACATACATACAAAACTGACCAATTGACTATTACCTTGTGTGCTCCCTATGCCTCACTCGTCCCTGAACTCCAACCCCCTTCCTGGTACTGCAAACTCCAGAGTCCCTATTGTCAATTCCACTTCAATTACAGGAGCAGAAGCCACCCCCACCTCCCCCAGCACAGCACGTTTCAGGTGTCCCTTGAAACACGAACATCTTTGACTGCAAGAGCATACCGAATTGGTTTCTCGGATGATCAAACAGTCCAAAAAGCTCTCTCTCCATGTCAGCGTCTTCCAAATCTTGCTGGACAAGCCATGAGTAATGACAATGGGGTCTGAGTCAACCCGTTTGGCTTTGTAATCTCGTCCATAATTCCCTTCATCGAAGGGCCAGGGGTCATAAATAAACAAAACAGCGAATGGTGGTCAAACTAGACCACGGGGAGGGATGGAAGGTTACAGCACTGATGATTGAGAGGGACGCAGTGGCTGCCATGCAGCGATGCCTGCAATTACTTATTATGCTGAAGGTGTGATGGGTGAGGAGGCGGGAGGAGGGGTAAAGGGAGCACTCAATAGTGAGGCTGTCTAGAGGTTGGGTTGCTGCTGGACCCTGTGATCATGGGAGGTGGGGGAGGAAGGGACCCAAACTGTGTGTGTGTGTGTGTGTGTGTGTGTGTGTGTGAGCAGCAGAGCTGGTCCATCAGCTGTGGGCACTCATCCTTGAGCCATGAGCACAGCAACTAGGTGCACATTTGCAAGCCTCAGCAAGGTCAGAGAGGCTTTGTTTGCAGTGTCAAAATGGAGGACAGGAAGCAGACAGTTTGTCGGGGTGGAGAGGTGGCGGGGAGTCGTCACTGTCCCGTGGGGGTGGGGACTGGGACTTTGATTGGACCTTGAACTCCTCTTTAATCTGCCTGCTCACAAAAACAAAATAAGCGCCCGCTGTTCTGAAACAGAGCTGCAGGTGCTCAGAGGAAAGGATGCCAGTAAATCGTGTGATTTTATAAGCCACACCATGCCATCTCGACTGAAAGCTACCGCATCCCACAGATGTGCCAGAACAAAGTCCTTTTTAACATAAACACATTTTCATAACATACCACTAACTCAAGTATTTAGCATACGATGCGATACACACGGAGCCACCAGGGACGGACAGCAGCAGCAGTGTGGCGGAGTTCGTTAGTAAATCTTTGGTTTGTTCAAGATCCGTCAAAGCAGCAAAATAATGAAAACCTGAACATGAATGCAAAAATGTCTTTGTGAGACTGTGGCTTTGAATGTGTAGAGTTACAATCCCACTGGGTTAAAAGGTTAGGATGAAATGATTAAAAAAGATTATCCTGTCACTTTTCTCTCATTCCCTCCTCATCGTCTCCCCCTCACCTACTTGCTTTTAAAATTCTCAGTGGTGCTCCGTCTAAAAAAGGTGAAAAATAACCTAGTTGATCAAGACTTGATTAATGGCCTCACAAAGTTAGGCCTTTTGAAAGTAGTGTTAATTGTATGCAGCGGCAAAACACTATTGTGAAAATTCCCTAGGTTAGAGCAAAAGCATTGCAGGCTATAAATGTCCCCTTTATGAAGTGTGCTGTGAGTGTGCAGAGGGAGGGCCTATTCATCTGCGCCGAGTTTAGCTTTATCAAAGTCACACGCGGCTGAAAATATGCAATCACACGCTGAATATACAAAAGGCTGGAAATGAATAAAGGATTTGGGCAGGAGGAAAGTCCACAAGCCCTGGCTCACCATCAAACAGCACCGTTCAAAGAGACAGACAAAACACCTCCAAGTGTAGCCAGTATTAAGGAGAAGCAGACATGGAAAGGTTAAAGTAGAGGTGGGAGAAGGTGGGATTTAGCCTGCATCAGGTTTCGAGAGTGAAAGCATCTCCTTGCTCATTATAAAAGCACCAAACTTAAGAAAAACTGTACAGAAACTACCAAATCAGCATGCAAACACATGCTCCTCTCTGCCCTCTGCAGCTGCTGCTATTGGCACCGAAGATTGAACAAAGCTGCAGTGGACTGAAAGTTATTTCCCAATAGAAGCAAAAATATACTTTAATTACAGCTCCAGCACATATCTTTGTTTTTTAAAAAAACCCTCATTGGACAGTTTTTGCCTGCTTGCTACTGCTCATTTAGAGCCCCCCCACATACAACGGCGGGGAGGGTCCAAACGGGCGCTGCACACGGGATGCAACAGATACAAACTGCGGGAAAGGATTACCCACACTAAAAACCACCATTGCAACGATCCCACCGCAGGTGGGACCGCAGCCGTTTTCTTTGCAGAAAGACTTTTAGGGAAATTCAAAGAAATCCTTTCAAGAATTACAAAGTGAAATCTCTGACATCTCGGAAAGAGATGATACAATTAAAATGCAAATTACTGAGGCACAGAAGAAGAACTTCAAATTTTCCCTCTGCATCATCTAAACATGCCCAGACAATTGGTGCGAGAATTGCCTGTCCATGAACACATCGCTGTCTTCAGGCCAACAGAAGGAGAAAAAAACCCCTGAGAAACAACAAAAGCTTTGCTCTGTTCTATTGATCATAAACTGCGTACAAGCTGGAGAGGAGCAGTGAAGCAAATGCCGTTCAAAAAATGGTGCTGCTGATGGACAACTCGCCAAGCCCGTGCCAGCCCAGAACTGTAAATTAGCAGTAAAGCAAACCCCCGCTGTAGTGGGTTCCAAGCGAGATCCAATCCAGCCATTTCCAAACAAAAGCAGCTTGAAAAGCTGACAACATCAAATGTGTGGTTGGCTCGAATGGTCAGGACCACCACGGGGTGGTTGCAATGTCTTTTTCCAATTTTAGTTTATGTAGATTCAATCCTGTGTGTTTTCACTTTCATACGAGTTGTGGGGCTTTTGGGTTTTGACAGCATTAATGTGCAAATATGTGTGTTTGTGTTATTCTCTATTCAAGCTGTAAATTTAAATTCTATCCAATGCTTTTCTTCCTCCAAGAGGCAAACACCATCAGACAGACATTAAGTGCAAAACCGAGCATTTTTACAAGTGCCTCAATTTGTTGATTAAAGATTGATATTTGCCCAAAGTAGAACGTTATAACCTAGTATGAGGACATTGTTCTGAAAGATGTATTTCATTATCTTGATGAGTTATTCTCACGCTGAAGTCAGAACACTGCATATTCTAACGCTCTCATCGCGCCATTATATTTCCTGGCTGAAGGAGCTCTGAAATAAAGCTGTTTTATTTTTTTTTTTTTTAAACAAACGTTCAGACAAGTTACACGGGGCTACCAGCAGTTTACCTGATGCTAGCACAGCGGCCTCCACGCGCCAGTGCCCTCCATCCTCAACAACATGAAAGGCATCATTTGCTTTCACTCTTCACCCCTGTCGAGGCTTGACACGACCAGAAGTCCGGTACGGCGTGGAGTGGGGAGCATGAACGTGGCAGGTTCTGGATAACCTTCAGCCTTTGGAACACTTATTTCAACACTGAGACGCCATGAAAAATCAGTGGTATAAACCCTGGTTCATCTAGTTTTCTGGCTTCGCAATCATGAGAGAGTTTTACATGAAATCAGAGATTCTTGCTGCTCAACGGTTGAAACCCTCGCATAGTCTAATTTAAACTACCGTAATCTTCTGAGATGAGATTTCCCTTTCAAACTGTGATGGCTGGAAAGCCTGCTAAAGACTCACTTCTTTGATTGCTTACAAATAGACCTGTTGAATTGGAATAATGTCCAAAAATGCCAGGCACCGAGGGAGATAACCACCAAGTAAGCTTTAACGTCTCATGACGTGGAGATTGTGCAGCTTGGCTCTGCCGATCTCTGCTGCTGTCTCTAAATCTGCCAGCAGGTCAAGTAGACCTAATTTCACATAAGCACAGCAGCTGCCATTCTGGAGCTAATATGCATTCAAATATGGGATGTTTCACGGGGGAAAACGATCCGCTCTTCTCTCCTTCGGGGATAAATTACCTTTTTCACTGACAACCAGAGTCATTAAGGGGAGTTCATACAGACTGAAGGATGCATGCACATTTCCTCTCCTGCTCATCACCTTCTCTACCGCCTGCTGTGCCAACCTAAATTCTCCCCCGAGGCTGGTGTTTAAGGTTTACAGTCCTAATGACCCACAATAATTCAGCTGTGATTGATCGGTAACGTCTACTAATGAGATACAACCAGTGTTGGCAGGTCGGGCGCTTTAATCGTCTTTCCAGCCAGATCAAGGATCAAGCGGTGTTTCCTGATATCTTGCTGTGTGGTCAAATAGCTCAGCGCTGCTGGCTGGGGCCCAGCCTGCTGTTCACTCACTGCCTTTTCCCCCACACACCTGAGAAGCTGCACCCAGGTCGCACCTCTTCCAATGATCTTTCTGGGGGTGAAAGGAGATAAAGGAAGATGTACGAGTCGTTGGTGTAATGTATTCATTGGGAAGAAAATGGCAAAATCGGGCTTGAGAAGCAATGAAGGCTTTGGGGATTTTGATAAATTATTCAATTAGCTCCTCACAGACCAACACTCCGACTGCCTGAGAGATGAATCTGTCTGCAGAATTACTAGAATTTAAACTGGCTCCATAATCAGCATGATAATGAAATTATGGAGGAGAATTTTATGAATGTGACAAAGTGCAGTAGAATCCTTATAACCGCGAATGTGGATTTCTAAACTGATCTGATCGACTATATTGGATCAGCTGATATTCCGCATTCAATGATATTTGTGTGATTTGATGTCTTTGATGTCTTAATTCCCAAATCTGATCAATGACTTCATTGTTGTTTCTACACTTTTTGCAGATCCTCCAGTTGCGTAGATTGTGGTTGGTCGACATGTTGGCGACAAGCTCAAAAAATGAACATTGCTAAGACGTAGCCCCCACTCCACATTTAAAACAATGAGACAGGATTGCGTTTGTCTCAAACAAAACAGACGCGACGGCCCAACCACAGCACATCGAGCACTTTTTTTCTAAATATTTTGCCCAAACCACACAGGCCTGAGTCGATACAGGGTCACTTGTGCAGCTGAATCAGCCACTTTGTGATCAGATGCCGTTTTTAAGCCAGAGATGTAACAAACATCAGTGACTGAAAACTGAAACAAGATGGGGGTCGGTCTTCACTGAGAATCCCATCTATTTCTATTATAGCAAGTGTATTCATACATCTCTGTCCTCATTGAAAAATACAAAACCTATTTTTTTTTCTCTTTATGCCCCAGAACATAGCTGGTAATAATTTGGCATGTAGAGCAGTGATTAGGAGAGTGGGAGTTAGGAAGCACTCGCCAACGCGCAGTAATTGCTAAAAACATTATAGTGAGAGGAGGTGAACCCATGTCCTTTTCTCCATTTACTCAGCACGAGAGGTGATCTTTTCACATGCTTCCTGCTCTTGGTGCAGAGGAAACGTGCACGCGTGGCTTGTATGGAACACCTGCCATACACATCCATATCTCTGCAGGCTGTCAAAGATGCTGACAAGATGGGGAGAAGGAAAGATCCCAAATCATGCCACCTCTAATGGAGGAAAATGTCAGAGGAATCACAGCGTGCCTTCAATTATTCAGACTACCTTCAAAGGACTGCTTACTCTACATCTAAATCTGGCCCGCAGGAATCAAGATGATGTCATAGTGATGCCATCACAAGCAAGGGGCAGTTAAATAAGAGGTCATTTACCTGGCAAAGGACGAAATATGCAACGGTAAACTATTGGATTTTTACTCAAACTGGGGATTTTTTCATATATCGAACCTTGCCCAAGGTTTGGTATCGACGACGAATAAAGCCGAGACCCACAGCAGTACACGTGTTATCGTTATCGTTAGGAACTAAAATATAAAGTAGCTTTAATTGACGCCATATCCGAAATGTCCCTACGCTTGTGAAGGAGCTGTAATAAAGCAGCAGGATGCACCACATTTTCTCTTCAATTATTAACTTAGCAATTCCCTTTGATGACAAAGGCAACCCAGAAGACACATGCAAGGGTGATAAGACCTCGGCTTCATTAAACAGCAGCAGTGAAGAAGGAACCTCAGAGGCAGGAACATTAACATATTCAAGGATACTGTGTCAGTTCCTGTTTTATTAAGCAGAGGAAGCTGTGTGCAATGCATGGCCAGCACGATGGCCTATCATGAAGCCCATTTGAAACCCAGTAATAAACTACATCCATGACTGAGCAGCTATTTGAGAAACAGACATGAAGCTGAGGTAAGTGTAGCATAATATACCTGATACAGCTGGCTCCCCTCTAAGGCGATGTGAGCTCCTTTACTTCATCTTATCTCTGGGAAAAAAAAGAAAAAAAAAGGTTATTAGAGAAGGAAGAGGCACCTTATGGGATTTTACATTTCAAATGCAATAAACATCTTTCCAGAGGCTCTAAGCTGTATCTAATTTAGCAGAAAGTTGAACCTATTCCGTCAGAAATGTAAATAATAAATCAGAATCACAAAAAGGACCAGATGCCTGTACAGGATATTACACACAGATAGGCACAGATTGTTTGGTTGAAATTGCTCCTGATGCAGACTACTAGGGGACTTTAGGAGTTATCAGCCAATGGCTGATCAGTATGCTGCGGCACACAACCGCAACAAATAGGTGGGGGGTGGGTGGGGGGGGGGGTGTATTGATGTGCGCTCTTTTATGAGAACTTATCATTCAAGACCTACTTACACCCCGAAAAAGGTCAAATGAAATTGTCAGTCATCAAATTGAGTTTTTTGGTTGAGTAATACGACAGCCGCTGCACCCACGTGCATCCAGCTCCTGAAGCTTTTCAGGTTTTCATTCACCTCGGGAGGTTGTCATTAAACACACACCTACAGAAATCATGTCAAAAGAAAGTGTTTCATTTCAGCATCCGAGGCTTGGCACCATTAACAACTGTGGGGAATAGTCGAGTGCGGTGGGAGTACTGAGACGGCTGCCGCGTGGTCTCAATGTGGCAGGACTTCCTTTAGTTTAGTTCCCTGAAAAAACAAAGCCAAATGCGTTGATTCGAGTTAATGGTGTTGCTGATCCTGTTTAAAGCCGTCCAAAATGCCCTCTGAGGATTAAGGCGACGACGGTGATGTCCAGAATGTGTGTGGGCTGTGGTGAGTATCACATGAGAAATTAATGTGTTTTTGAATCTATATTATTCCTCAGTGGATTCAAAATTTTAGCAGACAGTCAGCAAAGCACCAAAACACTGGGCTAATGCTGCGTTATGAGTTTGATTACTTTTAAATCCTGTTGGAGCCCCATTTATTTTAATATCATTTCATATCATGTATTTCACTTTGAAAGCTCACTTGGGTTGTTTCCCCAGTTATTGAAGTACTCTTCAGACCATAATATAAATGCCCAATAGCTAAGGTCTCCTGGGTGACCAATAAAGCCTGAAAAAATACTGGTGCTGCCTTTCCTGAGCCTTAAAATCCAGCTGGAATGAGAAAAGCAAATAAACATACAGACCATTACGATGTGACTATCAAACTGCTGCGCAGGTGAAGACAGACAGCAGCAGCATCACATCAGGTCAGGATTGAGCCCTGTCACCTCTCGCTTTCAGACAGAGAGCAGCGGGCGCCAGGTAATTGGGAAGTACTTCCCAGCCCCCGTTTTGAGTGGCATGCCTCAGCCGTGGCAGGGAGTCAGTTACCTGACCGACGGGGAGACGCGTCAGGTTGACAGCTCAGCGGAGTAATCACAGCCCTCCATTAACAAGCTGCCCACATGCCAAAAAGGTTTCTGAAGGATTCAGTATCAGGCAGCACCTTTTCAGTCAGAGGAAGGAGGCAGCTGGGGACCAATCAGCTCGTAGGAATACAGAGAATTACTCATTAGCGCAAACGTGTTTTAATGGCCTTGGCACAATTCTTTCTCGGTGCTATTTCAGACAATTCCTCACATATTTACATGATAACATGAGTCTTTTCACCAGTAAATAAAAACCCATTGCTTTTGGAATGCATTAGGCCACCCACCGCTGTCACCATGCTAATTAGCATAATATGAATTATTGCCATCATTACAGCGTGTGGCCAAAAAATTACAATGGATCTTAATTATTCAACAATGGGCTATAACACAGGGAGAGAAAATCCAACTTCGGTTTGTGCTGCCAACAATCATTAGAGTTTGTATCTCTCTTCCCTTTGGGAAAAGAACCTGACTCAATTCCTCTGTTGTGGAAACCATCTCTGAGATTGTGATGAGCTGTGATCTTCCTTCCTGCCACCGGAGCACTCCTCGTATCATTCATCCATGAGTGCACATCTCAGAAATTACCCTAAGAGCCCACGAAAGCAGTTTATAAATACGAATTTAAGAGGTGATAATAATTAAAGTAAGACATCTACTGAATTACTTAATTGTTTTGGTTCCAGGATATATGCTAGCGGAGAATACAAAACCAGTCATAAATGGATATATTATCATTATGATTTCCACACCTTCATATGATGCCCCGTTGTGGGAACTATGGAAATGTGACCTCGAATGTTTCCTTTCTAAACTAATTGGATTACTAAGGAATTCATCAATTCTAGATTAGCATCACAAGTAAATTGCAAAAATAAGCCATCTAAAAAGAGACACTAATTTCTGCACCTAAATATCTATTCTTTTTCCATCCACCTGCTGTAAATCATTGTCATCATTGTAAAATGTGCACTCCACATTTATTTTTGTTCGCTTCAAACCTAAATTGTATCGGAGCATAATCCCAGGTCAGCGTGTACTGGCCTCATTAGAGTAGAATTTTGATGAAAGATAAAGGCTTTAGCTGAGTCCCCAGCTCTGCTGGTACTGCAGGCTTTCTCTGACCTTTCTGAATAAGTTGCCTCTCAAATTTCAGTCCATCTAAAATGGAGACAGGGTGATTACAGCAAACATCAATTTCAGCTATAAACTGCTGCTGTTCAATGGTGAAATGAAGCAAGAGACCGAAATGGAGTTTCGTGGAAATGCCTTCCCCAAAATGGAGAAAATGGACCTCTTTACACTATAGTCATAATTGTCACATCTGTTGAAACTTTAATTCATCTCAGCATCCAACTGACTGATGTGGAGTGATATCTAGAATTCTGGAAACATTTTTCGGAGGATAAGATAATAACTCTTAGTATGAAGGAGCAGTTTCAAATGACAGCAGGTTGGTAGTTGTGAGGTTTCCCTTATTTTGGTCAGTTGAGGAGACCTATCCAAAGAGCTAAATCATGCAAGATTACTTTTCCTGGCTTCTTCGTATAATATGTCTGACATGATGTCACAGGTGTCATTTTTTTTGCTCTGCTGTTTGCTGAAATAGAGGTACATGGTTTTAATTTTTTTTCCGTTATTCCAAGAATAAGGAAACAGAGTAACTTTCCCCATATAAATTACATTTCATCACCTTAACAAGACACTTCAAGATAATCCCCTCACAAATTATACGTTTGTAAATGCTTCTGACATTTCATTTCAACTACCCAGATCTGATTCAAAATGACCTGGAACTTGATTAGTCTAATTACACACGGAGCAGACAACACACGGTGCACTTGTTTCCGTGCATTTCTGATATGACTGTAGCTTTAAGTGTTTGACCTTTTCAGTGCACAATTCCTCATGAAAGCTCTAATTAGGGGCCCATTACCATCCGAGTTTCCATCAATTAAGTCCTCAAAGATTTCGTTTTCCGTGCAGTTAAGGCAAATGTCAGCTTAGGTTGGTAAAAAAACCTAACCTGTCATTGTGGTGATGAATAAAAGGGAGTTGAACAAAGAGAGGCTGGTTTAGGGGAGGGAAGGCATCGACTAAACCAACTGATGTTCCATCAAGTGTCGTTTAAATGTGCACAACTGTGAACATTTTGATTAAGAGTTTTTTTTAATTCCATTTTAAGATGTCTCCTGTTACAGCCAAGGACAGAAAGAGTGTTTTTCTCTTCTCATCGAGTCCCTGCTGGTTCACATTATAGAGAAATGAATTTAAACAAAACGCATATCTACTCAACCTTCCTCGATGGCACTAATAGAACATCTTATTATTACAGGGACACAAAACACGACCATCATTCAGTTAGAATACAGGCTAACAGCTCCAAGGTTTTTGACGAAAGCCTCAATTACACGACAATGTTTTTGTTTAAAAATGCAAAACTTCACTTCCATTTTGGCTGTTGTTGCTGATGTTTTGAAGATGTGCACTCTTGTGATCCCTCTCTTCTTTATAAGAGCATGTTTATCCGTCTCATTCCTGCCAACTACTGGCCTGGTATGTGTGATACATTGTATCGGTGGCCTGGGTGCATGGCCGTCTGCACAGGAAGTGTCTTACAACGAATTCTGAAAATGTTATTGTGTAAATGGAGCCTGCAACACGCCCTCTTTTTGTTTCCCTTCCTCCCCCTGAGCTCAGAGCTGAGAGGCCAGCTGCTCTCATCAGAGAGAAATGGGTCATATCTTCCTCATTTGTCTGGAGCCACTTGGTTCATCACCATCATATGAAATGAGTAAGACACTCTCAGGGCCTTTTTTTTAGCATTGCATTCTTCTCTACACGCGCTGGCCTTCAGCAGGATGAGGTCTGGCCGACTCTCCTTCTCTAGGAAACTAAAGAAATGATCTGATCACACGGGGCCAATCAAGGAATATGTGATGGCTGTGTGTCGCTGCAAGAGAGGTTCTTTCTTTTAGTTCAGACAAAGGGGGACCAACAGAGCCTGACCTGTTGTGACAGGGGAATGCACAAATGCGGTACTCGAGCTGCTCAAGGTTAATTACACAAATGCTAGCAGTGAAATGTAAAAAAATTAACCTTCTATTGCTGTAGAAATGATTTTGCCACATATGCATAGGCCCTCTTTTATCCCATAGTCATTTCAGGTAGAAAACTATGCCCACATTAGCTGTTGTACTTCTTTAAAGCAGCAAAACATAGGCTGCAGAATTAGCAGTCCGAAAAAGGAGGATTAAAGTTAAGCTTCCTAAGATTTGTGGGGATTTACCAAGCTAACATTGATTTGTGTTAAATAAAATCATTTGATATTTATGTTGTTGTGCACTCTCAGAATTTTCCACCACTTACATTCTAAAACATTTACATATGCAGCCATGCCCAACATTGTAACTGCTCTAGACCAGCTATTCTTTAATTTACATTGTGAGTTAATGTGCTGTAACTCTAAAACATCATTACTGAACAATTAACTGGAATACATGAATAAATCATGTTGTGCTAAATCTGCACTCTGCATGTAACATCATGATGCATGAGTGTGCGTCAAACATAAGTGATGCTACGACAGCGTGCTGCTGGACAAAGATGTCCTCCACAGGCTCACCATGCAGATGTCACTGCCATTGAGTATTCACTCAAGCCCCCTCCGTCCAGCACCTCTCTGCCCTGTCAAAGGGAAAGAAAAAAAAAGAGGAGACAAGCCCTTGATGCGTGTGCCTTTGATCTCACTTGGGCACCTCTGCTCCACCTCCTTTCTTCCTGCCATCATCCTCCTTCTGCTGAGGAGCTGTCAAAGGTTCAGAGGACTCCGTCTGTCTGCTCTGGTCCCTCATAGCACCCGACTGTGTCTCCTGGCCCTTTCATCCCTGCACCTAACGCTTTGTGATGGACGCCGCCACCACCCAAAGTCTAGCCTCAGCCAAGCAGCCACCATCCCTTCTCTCTGTGGCCGCCAGTGAATCAGAAATGGCTTTCTCTGTTCAAAGTGGAGCCATTTGTGGGCACTGAAGTTTCATTCCTCACCATGAACAGCTAATTCAGGAGGTAAAGTGTGATGGGGGGCATCAACAAGGCTGCCCTACATCGACATGCCTTCCCCATTAAATGCTCTTATCTGCTGCACTTTTATTTATTAAGCCATCGGCACCGACATGGACAGCCCATTGACACCCTGTGGGAGGTGTGTGACCCTTTGATATAACCGTCATGCACTATGACCTCCCTGTCTATCATCACTCTTGGATCATGCAGCAATGTGTCAGCGAAGGAGAACAGTTGGTCTCGCAGCTCTCTCCGTGGGCTTTGTGTGCTCTCTACAGCCGAGTTTTTGTTATCTTCCCGTGAAGAGATCCAGCGGCCGGCCCATGCTTCAGCAACGCAATGAGCCGCGCCTGACTTAAATCCCTCGTGCTATTACATATTCAATTAAATTTGTAGTCTCCGTGCTAGTAATTGTGATGAATGCACAGGGCGATAATTTCTTTGTGTCACAGTCTCACACGAAAGGAGATGGCGGGGGCTGACAAAGCGCACAAGTTGATTGGATCCCTTGTTGCCGCAGGGTGAAACGGTGGAGGTTAATGATGCAAGCAAGGACAAAAGTGTTCTGAATGAGACTAGAAACTAGCACACAATGCGTCACTGACAGGGGTCACAAAAATAGTGTGCAGCAAGACACTTTCCAAGAAAGGTGCCTTGAAAATGTAGTTTGGATGGGAACAATGGCCCATTGCACTTTTTCCTTTTCTTATAACAAGAACGGCCTCTTCCAAGTTTGAAGGCTGATTATGTCTAGAAAAATATCACGCAAGAAAAGAAAAAGAACCTTTTACTCTCCGCTCAGCCAGCAGATGAAGCCATGAAAGTAGTCCCAGTAGTAGAACCTGCAAATTCTTCTCGATGTTTTGTGTGTAAAGAGAAAGCATTTGGTTAGAAACAGCCATTGCAGCATAATTTTGGAGTGTGACTCTTGCATATTAACAGCATAAATTTAGCAGTATTTATATTTGGCTTTAGCCACC
This sequence comes from Takifugu flavidus, assembly GCF_003711565.1. Lineage (NCBI taxonomy): Eukaryota > Metazoa > Chordata > Actinopteri > Tetraodontiformes > Tetraodontidae > Takifugu > Takifugu flavidus. Next base: position 13,046,588 of record NC_079522.1, read on the forward strand.
CCTCGATGTGGAAGCGCCCGTGTACCTCCAACTGTAGTGAACATACTGTCATAAACAATATAATCTCATAATAGTCTCAAACATGTTGGTTTGCACTGTTTGAAAATAACATTCAAGATGGGTTGAGTTCATTCAATTGAACCGAGGTGCCCATGTCTAATCTGCTCACTGTTTTCTGGAAGTTAACCGAAAGTGAACCTTCTCGAACAATGGTTGCCGTAGGAACCCTCTGAGCAGCAACACTTTTGGCACAAAAGAGATTTGTTCACACCTTTTCCAACGTCATCACACCTACTTCAGCAAAGCAATGGAGGGGTTTGAATTTGTGTTGCGCCTCTATCAAACACTGAGTGTGTGTTGCTGCTTCTCTCGACAGGTGAATGATGCAGCAGCAATGGACTCAGATGGCAGTAAGTTGTATATTCAGTTAGCTTGTTCATGTGATGTACAGAAGCTGAATAAATGCACTCTCTTTCTAGGGTAAAAAAGTCTTAAGACATTTTCAGTAAAGCAAGTAACAAAGCAGTAAATGAGATCGATTATAATAGATTAAACTTGTTGCGGGATCAAGCTGAAGTCCTTCACTGAGCTAGGAGCTTACAATAAATAAGCTAGTGCTTATGTTAGAAAATAACACTTCTTTTAAACAAAGGAATAATAATGAAGCAAACAGCTCTGCAGGCTTGAAAATAGACTAACAAATGTGTTGTTAGCATCTTGCTTTGCCTCAGAACATTGCACGAAAGCAACAAACTCAACCATATTCTATTTTGTCAGGTAAGACTGTCCCTAATTTGCCCCAAAATGTGTGGTCAATAATAATTAGAAAAATAAAATTGTTTTACAACACATAATGGCATGAAACACACCTATAAGATGAAGTTTTAAGACTTATTTTTATCTCTCATGTCCTTCTGTCTCTGCAAATGTGAGGTTGTGTAGGAGGCAGAAGCTGCCAGTCTGGTGTCATCTCAAACTTGCTGATGTTGCCTCCAGTGCACCCTGAACCAGGGAGGCTGCCAGAGTCCCTCCTGGACATAACTGCTGACTGAGACTGGCAGCCACGCCATTGCATCAAGTATCATTAACTGACAAGGACGAGCGCGGGCCATGACAGGGCACTGCCCCCCCCGGTTAAGCCGATCCACAGAAAACAGATTGTGGATAATAAAGCTCGGCGAAGATTTTCATGTCAAAACTCTTTTGCAACTGTAATATTGGCTCCTTGAATGTTTTTTTTGACAGTGTGGTTTTCACTTTGCGTCTTCAAGTGAAGAGAAACTACACTGCATTTGAGTACAGTAATTGAGAACCTGTTAGATCCCCTAATGGGGTGTTGGCTTGAGCCAGATGAGTTCTCAAGGAAGACCGAAGGCATCCCAGGAGCAGAACTTCAGAGAGCCAAAGTGTAAAAACCACAACGCAAAGGTGAGAAACTGAGCGGGAAGCAGACAGGGAGGAGAATGAGGGCAGCCTGACTCATTCCCCGAGGCCCAACTGAAAATGCTCTTTGGTCTTGTGTTCTCCGCGTCGACAACAACACTGCAATAAAGAGATGCACCAACATCCGCAGGAAGCGAATCACAGATTCACAAAGAAGAGTCTTTTGTGTGCCGTCCAGGACTTTCTCTGACTCTGAAGTATAGCTTTGAGGTGGAACGCCATCTGAAGCCTCGCCGTGTTGGCTACAAATTTTAAAGCCGCAGCTGCCGGCCATGCTGCACATCATCATTTGCCAACTTTAACAGTATGGGATTAAGAGGGATCAGTTTTCCGGATCAATGGGATTACAGCTGTCGTTAACCCCTCTGTGATGAGGAATTCAGAGAGGAAACAAGTATCTCATAGATGTAGAAGCTGTCTTTGAGGGGTTGAAGGAGGACAGATCTGCAAACAAAGTTACTGTGAGAAGGAATAATCCAAACTTGGAAGCTGACAGAAACAAAACTGCCCACACCACCACACTATCAAAAGCACCCTGGAAAAGAAAGAAAAAGAAAGCTATGATTGCTCCCCGGGTCCAAATAGAAAAATCGCTCAGGGTAATTGGCCTGCCTTTTCTTCCTGTTTCACTTGAGGAAGAGGAGCACGCTGGAATGTGCGCACAGACAGCCATGTCTTCTAGACCCATCCAATAATTGGCTGTGTGCTGGTGAACTCAAGTTAATACGTACGATCAGATCCACTGTGAGCTGCTTTCAGCCCATTACATCCATCCAGACTGAGGTTGTTTAAAATGTACACACAAGTTCCACAGAAGGACCCACAGTGTGACAGCCACATGCACCGAAACAGAGGGGGCTAAGTTGCCACCCAAAAGTGGTTAAATTGGTGTGGCAAGGTGGTCGGAGGTGGATGTACAGCAGATGCATGTTCCCAGTTGGGACTGGTTTGTTCAATTGTGGTCTGAAATGACAACAAATCAAATCAGATGAAAAAAGTTAATGAACCTATCACAGAAAACTAACCTACAAGTATTCATTACTCAAAGCAGTTGAACGAACCGATTCACCAGACATGTATAAACAACATAAATAGAATTAGTTAATGTTAACGTTAACGTGAGCAGTTCAACTAAATATACGGTGTCAAACTCACTTTCTGGCGTCTACACTATTTAATAGACGGATGGATAAATGGTAAAAGGCAAAGAAATGGACAATTCATCGACCCTCTGTGGGTGCATGAAACTAAACTACGTAGCTTTCTATCGCATGGCTCACACTGGTGTGGTGCGTTATTATCGCCAGAAATCCATAATTCTAATGTGGACAAAACCTACAGAAGACAACAAGAGGGGGAGGTCAGTGTGATGTGGGCAGGCCAAGGCTCATAATGGGCAGGAATATTCCGTGCTTCCTGTTTCAGTGAGGCTAATGTCGGAGATAAAGTGCGCTCGGGGCATCCATTGCTGCACCATCTGCCTTGTTGGGCACTAGCTGGGGAGAAAATTAAGAACAACAGCTGTCAGATATTTCAGGAGAAAATGAAGAACAGGGAGATGAGCGGAGAAATTCCTGCAGTGGCAGCTCAGCCACAACGACAGCCAGCGAGCGGCTTATTAGGAATTTTCACAGGAGTCGGGAGGCGATTATTCTGAAGCTGTCAGCTGCAAACTGCATGTCAAAATGCCACCCAGGCATTCCCCATCCAGGTGGCGGATGCACGCTGCAATGACAACTAAATATGTATTCATGAGAACGACGGCTGACGAGTGACCAGAGGCCAAATATTACTCACACACGCACACACAAACACACAGACACACACACACATATGCGCACACATCGTGGGTTCTAAACAAAACACACGCAGCGCATGAAGGTGAGGGCGATTTACCTCTGGGCTGATTTGGGGTTTGCAAAGCTGATAATAACGGGTGTGAATGAAAGAAAGCACGTCATCAGTCCTCATCCTCTCCTTTAAAGTGTCACTCAGAGTCGTTTGATCATCTTGAATCATCCATTATGCATGTTCATCTACATGTGCGGAAGAATAAATGACAAGCTTTTTTTTTTCCACAGAGCCAAACTTGTGCCGTGTTCATTTCCCACTGTCTGAGTGGGAGTTAAACATATTGGTGACGAGAGGAGCCGGTTTATCCATCGGACACGGCTTCTCCAGAATGACCTTTTGCTGTTACACAAGTCTGAGAAGCAAATGTCAAACTACACCAATGTGATATTTGGTGCCCAAAGTCACTTGAGGACGTGTCACAGTGCTGTAACATGTGTTTTAACCAATTCACATTTGTATTTAATGCAGCACCGCTATTCAGTAACGACAGTTACCAATCAACAACATGATCAACAACACAGACTCATATCATGACTATTTGGTTCAGCCCTGCACTCAGCTGCCTTCAGGCCAGACTGGCTTTAGGGACACCGCTGCATATTTGTGTTTAAAAAAAATAATCAAAACTAACCATCTTTTATTTGAAGTCCTTGTATTACTATCACCTCTTGCGAGCAACTTGCCTTGGGTTTGATTTGACCTTCGTATTTAACAAATATGCCGCATTTCTTTTTTACCCAAATGGGATTTTTTGAGGTTTTTGTGTCGTGACTTAGACACAGATTTTGTGTAAATTATGTTCCAGCTTCAGATGTTACTCAGAACTCTTACAGAATTCCTTTTTTAAAAAGCTGCAATAAAGGCAGCTAAAAACCTCGAAAGCTGCAGATGTTTGACTACACTGTGTCAGTGCTGCATCAAAGGTGGAGGTTATTTGCTGTTTGCACAGTTTTTTTTGGTTTTTTTTTTGGCTTATGCAAATATTTGAGAAAAGTCACAGGCGGATTTTGCATGTAAATTTTACCAAAAGGTAGAGCTCAGCCAGTGATTAAGACTCGGTTTCCTGCAGCTGTGGAGAGGCTGAAGAGTCTGGATATGAGGAATTGGCAACAAGGAGTTGGAATGGGCGGGTGATTTTAAAATCTGAGTACTTGGCCACTGCATGAGCGCTGGCTCCCAATTCAAGAGCATCCATGATCATCTAATGCAAAACTTGTTGAGAGGTACTCAAAAATTCCCTCTTCCTCATCTTTTTTAGCATTTTACCTCCCGACTGACAAATGTTTCCAGCTGTGCAGCGGCGCTCAAACAACAGTGCACATATTTTTTATCTACAGAGGCTTAACAGAAGGATTCTTCACGACTCACAACACTTAACGGCAAATTGAGCTCAACCGAATCCAAAACGGAAAGAAGCGTTCCAAATAGGACAAAAGACAGCTCTGCTGCCGCCCGTCAACACTTGGGGGATTCCGCACAGCTGGACAAATTGTGACATTTTGACGCTGACTTTGAGTTAACTTTCTTTTCAAATGAGCGCTCAAGGGGCTTTTAAACTGGTTTTCTTTCCTGGCATCTTTCCTGGTGAAAAGCGAATGACATCATTTTTTAAAAGAATGTTTACAAGATTTTTCTTCTAAATCACTGTATCGCGGGTTAATTGTGTTTGTAAAAGTCAGAGCTTAATTAGCTTCTGATGTTACCCGCTATCCTGAGAGTCAGTGTGTCTGGTTGTCACCCATCCTCGTTGTCATTGGTTACATTCTCTTCAGCACCGACAGGATTCAGTCTGCGGAAAAGACACCCTGAAATGGATCCGTTTACCTTTCAGTTCCTACAAGTGATGACACAGTGAATGCCAGGGAAAACCAGCAGGCCAACCCTGTCAACAATATCCCGTGTCTGTGCTCTATAATAACCTGAAGCGTGTGCTCCCTCCTAGAAATCGGTGGACATGGAACACAAAGCGGGAAGGGACTGTATAAGGAAATGTTAGTCGATGTTTGGATGGCTGTTTGTGTATCTGAGGGGGTTTTGCATGCACAGTTGTACAGGCCGAGGGGACCGATTAGTGCCATCTTCTAGCGCTGAGCTACTCGTTCTCAGCTGTGCTGATTTCACCCAGCGATCTGCATTCATTTATGCATGGAGCGACCCAACATGAGCGGCCAGCAAAACAGAATAATTTCTATCTCTGTATTTACAACTGTTATTTTCTTTTCAATCTCCCCCACTTCTTGACTTGAAGTTTTGGAAGAATTATTTCAAAACTCACAGTTTGCCTTTCGTTTATAGATCGCATAGACTTTTATACCCGATGTTATGTAGGGTACAATACAGCTACCCCATAACACGCATGGACGCATCTCAAAGTGAAAGCAAAGTGCTCTGAATTGCATGTGATTGACAATCTTTCAGGCCCATTTTCAAGATTACACACACTTTTAAAGTTGAACTGGGAAGACGGAAAAAAAAACCCCTATCATTCCACATGCTTCTTCCATTCAACATTTCATAGGGGTAATTTTCAGCCCTGAGGCTTTGTTTGCTGGTCTCTGTAAAACCTACAGTTAAACATAATCACGGTCGTATCATTTATTGCAGAAATAAAATAATCATTGTTTTGCTCAAGGCTCTTCCTGGGTTTTCAGACAAATGTTAAATTCTCACATGACTTTCCAAATGAGCAGTTGGGAAATGTGGTGTGTAGTTTTTTGCAAGTTCTCTTGATGCCTCTGTGTGGTTTCTGGCAGTATTTGGGTTTCCTAAAAATTCTGGGTTCTTTTTCCACACATTGTCCTAGACAATCTCAGGAACCAGACCTGGGCTACTGGCACTGCTGAGTTCTCAGTTTCACAGTCACTACTTGCTTTATTTTACTCCTCTGGACAGGGCTTGTCTATAATCAGAGCTCTGCAGGGCTGTGAATCTCATGTATGGAAAAAAAAACTCTATTAAGCAGACCTGCTGCACGCTGAGATAATTGCCGCAGGGCAGTCATCCATATATGCGGCACATGTATGCTATAATGGCCCTGACCCACACCTTAACGTGTTCGTGCTCACTGACACATTTGTTAGCTTAAAAAAACTTGAGCAGCTGAAACTGTCAGCGACTGCCGACTTGAAAAATGAACACACAAAGCCAGTTGCTACGCAAACTCAGCACAAAGAGGCAAAACTGCTGCTGCAGCCCCGGGCAGGCTGGAGACACCTTGAAGACTTCTTCATCTACCAGCATCACTGCTTTTAATTGATTAATATCTAATTACTTAGGGATTGATTGATTGATTGATTGATTGATTGATTGATTGATTGATTGATTGATTGATTGATTGATTGATTCCTTTAGGGGTGTCCATCAGGGAAATTAGCATCTCCAAAGAAACATACAGCACTGTACAAAATTACCCACCACCATTACACACCATTAAACCTATTAAAGATAATAAAAATAGAATAAAATAAGAAATAAAATAGAATAAATTAAAAATAGAATTTAAATATAAAACTATAAAAATGTAAATAAATGAATAGATGGATGAATGAATGGATGTCCCAGTATTATGTTATTGCAGTGTTGTTCCAGTCCTTCTGTTGGCCCTCCTCCCCCCCAGTGAGGAGTTGAACAGTCTGATGGCTCGGGGGATGAATGAGTGCCCCAGTCTGTTGGCCCTGAACTTGGGGAGGCGCAGCCTCTGGCTGATCAGGCTTCTCTGGGTGTGGAGGACAGTGTGCAGAGGGTGGCGGACATTGTCCATGATGCTCCGCAGCTTGTCAATAGTTCTCCTCTCTGCCACTGTCGCCAGAGGTTCCAGCTTCATCCCCACCACCGAGCCGGCCCGCCTGATCAGCTTCTCCAGCCTGGAGAGGTCTGCTTTTGTCACACTCCCCCCCCAGCACACCACAGCGTAGGACAGGACGCTGGCGACCACAGACTGATAGAACATCCAGAGGAGTTTCCTGCAGATGTTGAAGGATCTGAGTCTCCTCAGGAAGTACATCCTGCTCTGGGTCTTCTTCTACAGCTGCCTCGTGTTGCTTGTCCAGTCCAGCCTATTGTCCAGCCACAGCCCAAGATATTTGTAGGTCTGCACGCCCTCCACCTCCTCCGTTCCTATCTGAACTGGTCTAGGTCTCGGTCGGTCCCTCCCAAAGTCAATGACCAGTTCTTTAGTTTTGGAGGTGTTGAGCTGCAGACCGTTGTTGTGGCACCAGGCAACAAAGTCCCTCACCAGGCACCGGTACTCCTCCTCTTCGTTGTCTCTGATACAGCCAACGATGGCTGTGTCATCTGCGAACTTCTGGATGTGACACATTTCGGAGTTGTAACAGAAGTCCGAGGTGTACAGAGTGAAGAGGATGGGGGACAGCACAGTCCCCTGTGGAGCACCGATGCTGCTGACCACAGTGTCAGACGTGATGTCCTTCATCCTGACGAACTGCGGCCTGTCGGTGAGGTAGCTGGAGATCCAAGCAACCAGGCAGGGGTCCACTCGCATCTGGAGAAGCTTGTCCTGTAGGACAAGGGGCTGGATCGTGTTGAAGGCACTCGAGAAATCCAAAAAGAGGATTCTCGCTGTGCCACTCCCCTTGTCCAGATGCGAGTGGACTCGGTGCAGCAGGTAGATGATGGCGTCCTCTACACCGACCTTGTCCCGGTAGGCGAACTGTAAGGAGTCCTCAGCGTGCTGCACCTGGGGCCTGAGGAGGTTGAGGAAGAGCCGCTCCAGAGTCTTCATCAGATGTGAGGTGAGTGCCACCGGCCGGAAGTCGTTCAGCTCACTCGGTCTGTTCTTCTTGGGGACTGGAATGATGCAGGACGTCTTCCATAAGGTGGGCACTTTCCCCAGCTCCAGGCTGAGGTTGAAGACCCGTTGTAGCGGCTCCCCGAGTTCAGCAGCACAGGTCTGGAGGAGCCGGGGGCAGACTCTATCCGGTCCAGCTGCTTTTCGGGGCCGGAGCTTCCTCAGTTCTCCCCTCACCTGGTCAGCCGTGAAGCAGGGAGGATGTGGGGATGGTGAGAGCAGGGGGATGGGGGTGGTAGAAGGTGGGAGGGTGGGAGGGGGAGGTCAGTAGAGGGAGGGGAGGTGGAGGAGGGAGGAGGGGAGGTGGGGTTGGGAGAAATTGTGGTTGGTAGAGGGGAGCTGGGCTGCTGGGGAGGGGGGCAGAGGATTGGAGTGGAGTGGGCTGACTGAACCTGTTGAAGAATTGGTTCAGGTCGTTTGCCCTCTCCACTCCTCCCCCTTCCGTCTTGGCTTTGTGATCAGTGATGGTCCTGACACCTTCCCAGACGTCCCGCATGTTGTTATCAGCCAGCTTCTTCTCCACCTTCTTCCTGTAGGTGTTCTTCGCCTCCTTCAAGTAGCGTTTCACCTCCCTCTGCGCTTCTTTCATCTCCTCCCTGTCTTTATTTCTAAAGGCCTTTTTCTTCTTAGGACATGAGGACATCCTTGACTTCCTGTGTTACCTGTGTATTAACTGGATAATTACCAATTCACCTGTTATTTCTTTCAGTGAATTCAATAAAATAAGCAAGAAAGACTGAAAACACACTCAATAATCATGATTTGCTTGTATTACCAAGAAAGTCCTCTCAGCCAACATATAAACTCAGCACACACATTGACTTTAGAGTAGGTAATTCAATACTGCGAAGCAGCAATTTAGAAAAATGTGTCTTGGACACCGAGTTATGCCAAGGGTCCCACTGCTCTCATTAGGAGCTAAATAATGATGACTGTAATGACACTAACAGTAAAACCCAGCCTGATGGACACAGTTTGCCAAGTTACTAATAGAAATAATAAATGAGGATAACGCATACGGACCCATTCATCCAGCTTTTTCACTTGTGGCTTCATTCGGTTCATTTGATTAACCGTGTCCAGTAATATTTTACGCCATGTGACTCATAAATATGACCAACAAAAGCCAGATTTTCAAATGAGTATGAAAAGCAGTAAATGGCAGCCCTACATGAACCCGGCTCCGAGTCGAACAAAGAACAAAATCCACATGAATGCGGCCTATTCATGCTATTCTGTTACTGCCATGTGCCGAGCTGCAAGCCCACACTGCTGAACACACAGCTCAGAGGCATCGCTGCAGTCCTGTTCTTCGAGCGTGGTGTTTGGAACAGGGTGATAAAATGATCCAAAGCTGGCTTTCTCTTTCTGCACGCCCGGAGGGAGAATATGAAAAGTAACAGCATTAGCAGTCTCAGACTTTGTATTTATAAAATAAGACGCAGACTTCAGACATCTGAATGGAGTCGCGAACAACACGTGCCACTGAAGAACGAGCCGTGATGCCACCCATCCCTGGTGCAACAGAGTCTGGATTTATCACCAGCCTAAACTCAGTGTGGAATGAAGCTGCCGTGCCGATATATCCCTGGAGAGGCGTTGCAATAAAATGAACTACCATTGTTTTCTTGCAGAACTGTACAAATTGCCTCATCAAAGCAGCAACATGGGTCCTCCACCTCCAGCCATTAATCAGCGTGAGAGTCATAAGCGCCACGAGACGTGATAGCATTCTCCAGGGCTGCAAAACGCGCCAGGCTACGCGTTTCCACGTTTTCCTGGTAGAGACAGAAAAGCTGAGCAGGAGACGAGGTGATGCACACACCATCGGAGGAGAACCTGTGGGTCTCGGGATTCCTGCAGGGTCCAAAACATCTCCACATCCTTTCTTTGAGCAGAAAGACCGTTACTTCCTCATGTTTAACCTGCTGAAAACTCAGCTTTTGTAAAAAAAAAAAATAGGCTGGTTGTTTTCACTTTTTCAGTAGTTTTTACTTTTCTTGCTGTTGTTCAATTGTTTATTATAAACTTTAATACCAAAAGGTAGAAGATCAATACTGCACATTAAGCATATTCATTGGGGTTTAAACTAGAGCTAAAGACTTTCCTTACAATCCATTAAGTCACAAACAAACTCCACTAATATGCCCTGCACTGCTGTTTAAACGGATAAACAGAGACCGCAATGCAAAATCTTCCCACTGACAGAGAGTAATGAACGCAATCAGCCCAAAACCAAACACACACCAGAGAATATGGTGTGTGTATGAATAGAGCCTGGACAGGGGGTCAGCCTTTTTTACATTAAAGGCCATAGATTCAACTTCAGGGGGTGAACATGTCACAGCCTGGCCTGCAACGCCAAGACAAAGAGCTAAGTGTCTCCTCTTGGACACGCTGCCGTTTCACGTGACATTCCGCCATGGAAATCTGGCCTCAATATGGAGTAGATCCATAAATGAGCAACACTTTGGGAATAAATTAGAGGAGCTGTGGGCTGAATTCAAATCACCGTTTTAACCTTTGCTTTCAAAGTTCCATTGACATTCATTTTTCAAAGAGGAGCAAAGGAAGGCCCTCCCCCCACCTCACCGTAAATTGCACTTCCAGTGGTGCTTTTGATAATTTTCCCTCTTTGTGTTTCTAATTGGCATAAGAGATGCGAGGATGAGACACTTGAATCTCATCAAATGACCAAAGATTGCAATTCTACGCGCATTTTTGTGCTGTGTATTTCGGTGGTCATGTGTGACATTAATAACGTGCGTGCAAGTGTCTTTCATCGGGCCACTTTTTTCATCTGATGACCCCTTTGAAACCTCACTACAGCTGTGCTGTAAAAGCTAACTGAGACTAGTTCAACATTTTTATTTATTTATCTTATAAAAATCGCCGGACAGCGACGCAGCAGGTCGACAGAGACGTCTGCGACAAGATTTGCTTCGAATCCTCTTTTCTTAAAACTCCGCATCAGATAAATAAGAACTCCCAGCTGTCCCAGTCTGCTCCTGAGCTTCACCTGGAATCTACACATCCGGGACAGGAGGCATGCAGAGGAAACTGTCCAGAAAGTCTCCCCTGTATAATCATTAGCATATGATGGCCTTTCATTTGGACTCTATAGAAAACCTCAACAACCTCCAACCATGTTTTTCAGCGCATTTGATGAAGAAACATCCAGAAGCATCCAGAAGGGGAGGACCTCACCACCAATCCTATTAGAATCTTTAGAGGTTTTTTTATATATCTTATCATAACGAGCATGTAAAATGCACACTTAGAAAACTGGGTTATGAGATGTAAGTACAGCATTAGAGCGAAGCAGATATAAATAAATAAACGTATGAATAAATAACATTTCAAAAGCCCTCAGCCTCTAAATCCCTGCTGCCGATCCTGACACAATGGCTCCCACTGAGAGCTGCTCATATAAAGAGCCGCTTCCTACCGTTTGTCTAAATATAAGCTGTGAAGTAACGCAGTGTGGGCTCTGAAGAGCTATGTCCAGGCTCGAGCGCTGTCCGTTTCTTGTAATTACTGAGATGCACTTGTTGCCCACAGCGTGCGGCTCATCATCCATCGCTGCTTTCGCTGCCTCACCTCTATCGAGCTGTAACGAGGCTGGGAAATCAGCCAGGGATGGGAGGAATGATGCTTACGCGCCAACAGCCCAATAGGAGAGAACAAGAGGGTCAAACTCTGACGGGAAGATGCCGGGCGGTGAGGAAGTTAACGTTAGTCTTTATGTCACGTACATTACAGCCGGGAGTCCACGCAGCCTTGGGAGCCCGGCCGTCAAACAACCTATTTTAATAACATCAGTTTGAAAACATCAACCTCAGATCTAAAAATCACCAAAACAAAAGCCTGACAGCAATGGGATGGAACGGCACGTAATAAAACCACTCAACGAAGAAGAATATGGTGGCAACCATGGGCCGCAGACGCTCTAATCTGGGCCTTTTATTGCTCCTGAGAGATGTACAGTAAAGAGCATCATGGAGGCACACATCGAAGATTATCCCGCTAATCTGCTCTGACAAGCACGCTGTCATTGATTATTAAAAGACCAATCTATAATCCGAAAGCGCACAGAAGGGAGGCTGCTTCTGTCAGCTTCACTTCGCTGTCAGGGTTCTCCCAAAGAATGACGGCTGGGAGTTCTGAGGATAGGTCTGTTGCGGTATGTTAGCAGAATATAGCGCAGTTGTTTTGAAATAAACGTAAACAGCAAAATGTAGCCTCAAAAGCTATCTGAGGAAAAAAAAGACAATGTCTACAGCTTGAGGCCTTATGTGATTGGAGCTGATGAGAATGAGAAAAAACAACAACCTGAAAAGCATGATGTGTTGTCAATTCAAGAGGAACACACAGAAAAAGAGGCCATTTACTGTTCCTGAAGGAAACACCTTGTTTTCTTTCATGTTCATACACAGAAAGAACATTACGAAGGACTCCAGTTACATCGCATGAGCCTTTTTCGGAAGCTGCATTTGTACCTGCATTTGGTGTTCTGATTCAAAATGATCAACCAACAGTCTATGAACAGCATCTGTTGCACTCCTGCTGGGGGAAAGCTGGCTGCCATATGCTAGGCTGGCTACTTAATCCAAGCTAACTACTGCAGAGATGAATGTGATTGGAGTGAAGCTTCTGGCTCACTACAGACCTTATATCACTGGCCTCACACTAACAGATGTGCAAACCAGAATCTAAATTTAACTGGTTATATGGAAACTAAATGGTGACAAAGAGGCTACATTGACTATATTTACTGAGATGAAGATGTTAATTGGACTGGGCTTTATAGGATAGACAAAAAAAACTCAAATTACAAACCAACTAACCTCTCTCTCATGTCAGAAAAATGCAGAAAGGATTTCCGTCTTTCAGTAGCTCAGGCTTTTTTCATGACACATTGTAAAGAAAGTGAACTCTTCCAGGCTGGATTCTCTCAGTGGATGTTGATGAAGGAGGGGGGCCTTGTCTGTTGCAATTACCATCGCACAATCTTCCAGCAGTCCATTTAATTTTGACACGAGCCCATCTTTTGTTGGAACATCAGCAGCTTGCGAGTGCCAAAGTCTGAAACTGGCATCCTCGTTGCTTCCCAGGACACCTGTAGCTGCGCCGGCGCTGTATCCTCCCATCCATCCTGTTTCATCTTTTCCATTAAATTCCCGGCGTAGTGATTCGATTTTCATTTGTTCCTCATCGTGAAGGCTGGTGAATGCCAATCCTTGTGCCAGACGACTGCGCAGCTCTGCTTTTTTGTTGTTTGTTTGGTTTTTCCCACAGACGGGAAAGCCGGGGGGACAGATTAGGCTAACAGCAATTACGGGAGTACAGAGAAGAGGAGGATTCAGCGAACCCGCTGCAATATTTGCACCTGTGCTGCTCCTGAGCTTCCCTCAATTAGCGAAGATCTTTTATTGCACCTGCACCTCCTATTTACCGGTTTCTTATCCCGCCTCTCCATGAAACAACGAGGTGCAAAACAACCTGCGATTTTATGATAGTCTTCGTTCTTGCCTGGCTTCCTGGTTGATGTTTGGACTGAAAACAGCAGAAACTGATATTCTGAATGATTGCTGCAACATCTGAAGACCACATCTCTGTTGTCGGCGACGTTTGTAATCTAAAAGACAACCGAGAGATTCAGCCGTCGTGATTTTGTTAAAAAAAGTGAAATCCTTCTGCTGAATCACGGCGCCTAACCCTTGATGAAGCGACTCCTTATCACAAACACACGCCTGAGAAAAATGGGAAAAAATGACAGATAACATCCAGATAACAGGAGAGCGTTCACAGCACAGCCTGCAGCCCAAAGCCAGCAGGGATTTATGGACAAGCCAGATGACTCGTAATTACTCTTTCCTGTGTGCAACAGAAAATGCCGCGCTCTCTCCACTAAGTCGGCACTTCTATAGTCTTTTCAGGGATGTTTGTGGCCATGATCCAGGTATTATGAAATGTCTCAGTCCTGCTGACAATAAACGATGCCTTCTTCAATTTTCTCCCTCAATTCGTCTGTAATTTTTTTGCACAATCGTCAGTCATTTTATACAACTTCAACATTCGTCATAAAAGAGTCAATAATAAACATTTATCAAATGGTATCAGATTAATCTGAGGCTAAGGATGCTGCATTCATTTGGTTTTGCAGCTCAGTGTGTCTGATCTAAATCCAAATCTTGTGGCTGCGAATAATATGACCTAGATTATTAAGCAGATGAGATTATGGGGTTTGGAACTGACCTCAAATGAATGCCACAAATACACCATGAAAAGAATAAGAAAACTGGGATTAACGCCCCAATCTGTTTACGGGATTATGGCCTGTGTGTGAAATCAAGAAGCCTGCTTTAAGATTCACATCAATAAAAGAATCACAGAACAACACTAAGTAACTATCACAACCTAATTACTGAGCAGCTTCCCTACATAATTGGCATTCACATTTCATTATTTTTAACTTTTTAAATGGAGAGAAAAAAATGTGTCAGCGGATCATCTTTATACTGGGATGCTGAATAAACACTGGTTAAGCAAGAATTGCATTCACTGGTCTCAATGTCAGGATTAATTGGTTGGTTAGCACAAAAGTCGCAGGAAACCCCATGCGTTAAAGTTTGACACCGACATTCAAAGTGGTTATAAGTCGACAGCAGGTGTGGACCACTGGCAGGTCGAGGCTTTTGGGAGGCAGCCGGCTGTTAGCAAACACCGGCTGGCCTGTTATTAAGGAGTTCTGCCTGTTCTCATCAGCATTCACTCTGGGGAGCACCTGCTGCTGAGGTGGATGCTCCACCAGTTATTGGATTGCTAATCTCTTCCTGGGAGGCCTTTTTCAGCCGGGCGGACAGATGAGGGTGGAAAAGGCAATAAGGGATCTACGCAGAGCAGAAGATGATAAACTTGAGTGAGGCGACGGTAACACAGAGACGGCGTGGGGTGCAGCAGGAGCAATGAGGAAGAGTATTTTTGCACAGATGGATGTCTGGCATTGCTGAAACAGCCGCCTCCTGATTTCCTTCTCTGTATCCATGGAACTGTCGCCTTTATTTCCAAGGTCCGTGTGCCTTTCTCCTTCATTAGATCATAGGGCTTCATAAAGTGATGGAATAGGGGGTGAAGCGCAATCTGGCGTTTACATCACACATTTCCTGTAGTCTAAACCGAGATGATCCGCAGGCCTCTCGTGTGGATGCAGTGATGGAAGACAGCAATAATGTCATATATGATTGGAGAGGGTGAGCCTGCTGTCGAACAGAAAGAGATCGACCTATTCAGGAGGTAAAGAAGCAACAAATAGGATTTTTTTCTGCCTACGATTTTCTGCCCTGGGAGAATAATGTATGCGTATATGTTGCTATTAGCACAGGAATACAGATGCTTGAATAAAAATGGTGCTTTTTATTCTCAGCTGGCCAGGATAAAGTTGGAAATCACATTTAAAACCAAGCTTGAAACAGAGAGACAGGAAAGAGCCTCTACATCCTCACAAGTCTCATTTTAGTATTCAGCCCCGGACTGCCAGGCTGTTTACCAAACAGAGCCACAAATACGGGCAACTTGTCAGGAATTATGGCAGAGTCGGCTCTTGTAATAATAATATTTACGACTCTGTCTAACATGTAGCTGCTGTGAACGATCATGTTACTTCCAGACCTCCACCAAGATCTCCTGTCCTGTTACCAGTAATTTAAAACCCCTGCACGATCGCCTGCTGGATCCACACTAAAGTTAATAGCTTCTTTTTTCTTGCTTCATTCACAGTCTAATCAACCTCTGAACAAATCCAACTGAAAATACAACATCCCGAGCTATTAATAACAGAAAAAAGGGATGAATAATTAATAGGATGGCATAGAATTCACAGGCTGAATGATATATAAGATGGCTTCACTTGGAGTCACTGAAGTCGTTGGTAATATAAATAGGTAGATAATCACTTCTTCCATTTTCTTAGGGTTGCTAACTGGTTTTATAGTGCGTCTCATTACTGAATGTACAACCTGGGAAATGGTACATACATTCGAGATGATATATATCGGTATTTCTGGGCATCACCTCCACAGTTTTCCCTGTCCAGTCACTTGTCCAGTCTGATTCCCTTTTCCCAGCAGCAGGCGGACACAACTGTTATTAATGAGGAAGAGGTCACATGTCACTTGCTACATTTTTCTCATTTTGTTGTAAATGTCATTTCTGTCATTGATTCTGCTGGGAGTCGCTGCCCTAACGCTTTCGCTCTCTCTCTTCAAGTTGTTGATTTCAGCGCAGTGTAATTTCCGGAAGAGCAAAATACAGGAATAATAATAAACAACAGGCATCATCGCGCCGCACCGACCAAATTTAACCAGAAACTCGGATTTGAATGCGGTGGCTTCTTGACTGATGGTTTTATTATCTGACATTTAGAAACTCGCTACAGTCAATGAATCTTTATTTAACATGACAGATT
This sequence comes from Takifugu flavidus, assembly GCF_003711565.1. NCBI lineage: Eukaryota > Metazoa > Chordata > Actinopteri > Tetraodontiformes > Tetraodontidae > Takifugu > Takifugu flavidus. The sequence continues at coordinate 13,063,159 of NC_079522.1, forward strand.
AGCGGCCACACTTTTTATCCGGGGGGTTGAACCAAATGGCATCGAAAGCTGCAGCCCGCCGCTGCAGCACAGTTCTTTGCGTCCTATTTGGTATGCGTGGGGACAGCTGTGTGCTCGGCTTTGAACCTGCACGACTGTTGCTGCATCTTTAGGCGTCACAGCACATCAAACACATCTCAGAGGCTGCGGGGAGTCAGAGCGGCAATCCCACAAACAGCAACGCGAGACTATCATCCGTTGGTTCATTAAGCACGACTGAATACAGTCAGGATGGGAGGGCTGTCACAGCTGCAGCAGACAGATGACAAACATAAGCTGTCCTGCTTTATCCAAGCGTCAATTCCCTTTTTTTATCCAATGTTAGACGAGAGTGGAGAAGCAACAAATCCATGCCTGACAGACGCCGGCACCCGATTAAACGGCTCTGCGTCAAACTTTGCCCCACAGCGCGGCACCTGATGGAAAGGTCACCAGGCGTCCGTGGTTGAGTCAACATTTCCACCCCCCCCTTAGGTCAGATGGATCATGAAAGCAATGGAAGAAAAATATCAAAATCACATGCACAGCTGCCACGCAGAAAAAATATCCAGGCTGAAGGGGAGAGAGAGCCCGGGGAGAGGTGATAGAAGGGAAAACAGCACAGAGCTCGTAAACACATCATTTCCTCGGAGTCAGTGGCAGAGAGCTTCTGTCTGCACCCCCACTCCAAACTCTAGAGGACACATAATTCAGACAGTCCTGACAGTAAATTAGTAAACTATTTTTCTTAATTTTGACATGGGACTATTTTCCAAGCTACAATCCAGACTTAACTGGAAATTAAAAAGAAAATTAAATGATCCCGTCCAATGATATTTACCTGGCTAAAGTTGCATCTTATCAGGCCAAAGAACAACCCGATCTGTCTAAATACTGAGGCAAAATCTCCAACATTTTACATGCAGATTTCATATTCAGGCGAGCACATGAAACAGCTAAATCTAGTCTATAAAAGCATGAAATAAAAAAAAATAGTGAAATGCAAACAAAGTGCACGCCGCTGATGTGAATACATTGGATATTAATGCCCACTTTCTGAGAGTAAAAACCCACAGTGCCTGCAGCTGATTAAATATGAAAAACCATCCAGAAAATGTAATCAACCGCAATGTGAAATACATGAGGCCTCACATATTAGGACACAGTGAGCATAGCAGCAGAACACACATTAGTGTTACGCTGTTTCCTGTCTTCTTTTTTTTTTTTTTCTCCTGTGACGGCAACTTGATAAGACAGACATTCCTGAAGCAATCTAAGCAGATAAAAGGATCTTTAGTGGTGCAGCTTCACACAAGTCATTTATCACTGTCACATTATCGTAGTCGTGTTACAAAGCATCCATGCAAAGTGCAGTGGCTAATGCGTTGCAACATACAATATTCAAATACACACAGTGCACAGAGTGGGTTTTTCTGGAAGGATAAGCGTGCACTGTTTGCCTGGAGTGCAAATATAATAAAGATGTGCCCTGAATGCCTGAGAATAAACACACCCCAAGAAAGGATTATACCACACAAATCCCGCGTGTTCTTTGCCCCTGTGGGAACACAGTCAAAACAATGAAATAAACTGCATCTGGTGTGATAAATAAAAAAGGAAAACACTCGTGTGCTCAGGTGCACTCCTGATATTGTTTTCCATTTGTCTCCATTTCAACAACACAGGGCTCACTGCGATCGCACATCTCTGGTGGGTTTTAACTTAAATGTGCATTTGGAAATGCTCCAACTCGATTGTTTTGCCTCCCTTAAGTAAACAAACTTAAATATAAAGATATTTGTCTGGCAGTCCAGCCTCTCATGTTAATGTTTAAGCCTTTTTGGAGTTTCTATTGCATATTCTTCTTGTGACCAGAGGCGTGAAGGTTTAAGAAGATCAGCCATGACTGTGCCTATCTACCAATCTGACATTTATGGCAGAGTGGCTCTCCACAGTAAAGGGCTCCTAACCAGAAATGAAAGGTTTTGCTCTTAAAACCAACCCCACTGTGACGCTTCACCCTGAACACGTCTGTCCCGGGAAGACAACAGAACATGCAGGAAAACCTACTGGGATGAACATTTCCCACTAATGTCGTCTGTGACAAATTAACTGTAATTTCTTGGGATCACTGGCTGATCATCTCGACTATATTTAGAGTGTAAAAAAAGAAAAAGCCAGACTGCGTCAGACGATGATGATGATGATCTCCGAGTAGGTGAAGTGGGCTGTGAAATCCGCATTTCTCACAGATTTTCAGGCTGTGCAAATCAGTTTTATTGCCTGCTGCAAGAAGCAGGTATGACTGTTTTGGAAAACTGAAGGCTTTTAATTTGATGGAAATCAATTTGATGTGGTGGCCGTGGAAGAAGAAAAGAGCTGTTGAAGCACTTCAGGGGTTTGCTTTCTAAGTGTGCCTACAAGAAATTGAAGGTCCGATGGAAGGAAACTGACACAAATCAAATCAAATCAAATCAAATCAATCAAATCAAATCAAATCAAATCAATCAAATCAAATCAAATCAAATCAAATCAATCTTTATTTATATAGCGTCTTATACAATCAAAATTGTTTCAAGGCGCTTTCCAGAATCCCAGGGCCTGACCCCAGACAAGCAACAGTGGCAGGAAAAACTCCCCTTTAACAGGAAGAAACCTTGAGCAGGACCAGGCTCATGTAGGGGGACCCTCCTGCTGATGGGGGGGTGGGTAGAGGGAGGGGAGTGGAGAGGAGAGGAGAGGAGAGGAGAGGAGAGGAGAGGAGAGGAGAGGAGGGGAGATTTGAGCAGCCATTTGAACTAAAAGAGCACAGACAATAGGTGACGCTTCCAAACCTACACCAACCTTACAAGCAGGAAGAGCTGACATTCTTATGTTCAGATTAAACAGCATAATCTGATGACAATCAAATATCACCAAGGACACCAGAAACCAGGAGTAACTGGAGAAGGTGAGGCACAATACAACAGCAATTTAGTCAAAATATGGGGTGAAATGGTCTCCAGATCCTGCCAAACTGCCCAATTTCTGCAAAAATTGAAAGTGGAGTTAAATGCCCCCTGAATATGGGGCAGAAAACAATCCATCGTGTTGAAGAAAGGTGTGTTATTTACAAACTATCAAGGGCAAATTTCCTGACCCACTGCAGTAAAACAGCCATTAGACATCCAGGGACTCCAGGATAATAAGCAGGTCGGCATTTGCTGAACTATAAAGAATTCCTATTTTTCGGCAGTGTTTTGCGACTGAAGAACGAAGATAATGTGTCCTGAGGAAATGCAAACTAAGTGATGAAAGCAGCATCCACTTGGAGCTTTATCCAGTTTAGCCCTCATAAAATTTCATTTTATATATCTGCTGGTCTGGATAAATACAATAAAACACAAGAGGGTTGTTTTCACAGACCAAACGTAAACCCAGTGAATACACTGTTAGAAAAAGACCGTCGTTTTTACAGGAAAACGCTGGCAGCTGGGGTTACCAGAGAATTCCTGTAAAAAAACCAACAGGACAGTAGATAAATTTACAAAGAAAATATGTAAATGGTTTTACAGTGAATGCCAAGGCTGAACTGTTAATTCTACAAAAAAAATCTATCAATTTCATGGATCATTGTTGTATATAAATAGATCATTTCCTGTACTTTTTACATGTAACTACTTATTATGCGTCAATAAATTGTAAAATTAATGTGGAACTACCAGGCAAAAAACGATTTAAACTGGTAGAACAATAAAACTTTGCATGTTAAATGGAGCTGTTCTGTATATTCTACATACAAGCTACTCATTATATGCAGTAGTTGTATGTTTTAATAATCAGTTTAAAATGATTAGAACTACACCAAAAAAATGCAAAAATACATCATGATAAAAGACAAGAGAATATCACTTTTAGGAAATTTATTGAACAGCCATTGTGATTAGTTGCAAACAATTAGATTCATTTTTTCAAAATATAGAGCATGCAAAGACGTTGGGGTCCAGGGTTGTGTTGCTGGTTTCTTCCTGCAGTGGCGTGGAGGAGCCACTCATCAGCCACGGCTGGCGCCACAGGCAGACCCACCTGCGGGCTCTCTTCAATCTACCGTGCCATTTAAGGACAGAACTCCTGTGTGTTGTGGCTTTGATGCTTTGTTCTGCCTGTTTCCCTTGCGTCTTCCCTGCTTGTTCGAGGTCTCCATGTCGTCTGCTGGACCTGCGAACGTTCACCAAGACACAAAGGCAGTCCTCCTGGACTGCAGGAATCTCAGGAGTCCGATTCTGCACATTCACAGGTCCAGCAGACGACATGGAGACCTCGAACAAGCAGGGAAGATAGCACGGTAAATAGCACGGTAGATTGAAGAGAGCCCGCAGGTGCGTCTGCATGCGGCGCCAGCTGTGGCTGATGAGTGGCTCCTCCAAGCAACTGCAGGAAGAAACCAGCAACACAACCCTGGACCCCAACACAAAGAACTTTCAAGCATTGGCTCTTTTTAACTGCTGAACAGACAGAGTTACAGGTCATACTTTATCTGTGTTATTTTTTGCTAAAACATATTCTATTTGAGTAATTGAAGATAGACAAGATTTTTACAATACTGTGGAGCATTGTTGGATAACAAGGACAACAAGCAGGTGGCAGAACCTCTTCATAGAAAGTTACAAAATGCACCTTTAAAACAAAACTTGCATGTTGTACATTTAACAAAGTGAAAATTAACAGCACCTCTTCTCTAGGAGTCAACACAGAGTCCTTGTTTAGCCTTCACGCCACTCATGATCAGCGAGATCCTGTATCAGGGTCAGAACTCGAGGGTTCACGTTGAGACGACGCTTTGAGTTTTTATTCTCTACTTTGGTTCCTTTTTCTGGGTTTATCAAGAAAAAACACCAGTAGAATAAAAGCATATAAAAACATATTAAGCATTTTAATGAGTTAAAAGGAGACTATAGGAATGAATGAATACACACATCCATATATAAACAAACAGTCTGAGTCTGGGTCCGAGCCAAGACTCAAAGTCATATCAAAACCAATGCTGCACCCAGAGCCAAGGCCGAGAATCAGACCCACACCAAGACCAGGTGTGATTACGGCTCTTAGTCTGGGTCTGACTCTTGGCCTTGGCTCTGGGTGCAGTCCGGACTCCAGGTCCCAGGAAATGTTTACTCACCTTTGAAGAAACTCCAGTGTAGAAGCCAGCTCAGATGGATAATGGATGTTGAAACAGTAGTAGCTCCCAAACATTAGCCACAATGCAGAAATGAAGGAAGAGATGTTTGTGTTGACAAGGTTCCGATCCAGACTCAGCATGTACCTTGTTGAGGAATAGCAGGACTGGCCTATAATTTAACAGGTTATATTAATAAGTGTGTGGTGGTCATAGCTCAGTCACTCACATAACAAATTCAGACACATATGCAAGAGACTTACCAGAGACAATAATAGTGGGTGTCAGAGGCACCTGCCCTAGCTCAACCTCTTCTGCCAGACATGTATCATCTACATGGAAGAACATGGACTCCTCCTTCTCATCAAAGTAGCTGAGCAGAAGCAGCAGCATCTCCTTCACATCTTCTGAGCAGCCACTATGCTGTCCCTGCATCCTCTGAAGCCTTGCATAAGTCTGATGGAATCTCTTGCTCTTGTGGACACAAACTGTGGTCAAGCAGTTGAGAAGCCTTTTTCTCTTCAAATCCATTCTTTATGATTCCTACACATGTGAGAAGTAAATGTGGATTTTCTTGTAAAAACGTGCTTACAACCACTTACTGGACATGACACAGACCTGCCTTCACCAATGTGATCCTTTAAGTGTGACACTAGCTCTTTCACTGTTTGAAAATGGCGGACACACAAAGAAACCGCACATTTTAAATCCACAACAACAGGTACAGCTTGTGGCTCAAGTATATTGTGCACACGGTAAAAATGGCCCTTGAAAGCCGAGTAAGTAGTAAAGGTTTTATTACAGTTGGCGCCAACACATTTGAAAAGACAGCGTGGCTCATTCCTATGCACTCTGCAATGTTGCACATAGCATCTTAACGTAACCAATTTCTTTTTACAAAAGACACAGGTGATCATTTTTAAAATTTCAAGTGTTTGTCTGTCTCTTTCTGCTTAATAATTACGAACTGATGTACTGAAATATGGAGAATTGCTAACTTAAGCCATTTGCTATTAGCACACATTTTTGCTAGGTCTCCCAAAGAAAGTAAGAAAACTTACCGTGCAAACTTTAGACTTTCCAATTGCGCAGTCACTATAGACCCTGCAGAATCTTGTATGTAGTGTGTCGATTTTTTGTAAAAATCTTTTGAAATGAAAAATTTCTGCGATTTCTGCTCTGTTCCGACCCGTTCGCGAGTGGTGTCCGTTGTGTCCGTCAACGAGGAGCTCGCGCCTTTCCATCATTATCCAATCAGAGACGAGCTTAACCCGCGCAATTTTAAACTCAAAAAAATAAGTCTCGGAAGGAGGCGGCTTTATTGCACAGGTATCAGCCTCTGGAGAGAGGCGCTGTTAGGTTGATTAGCCAGTGATGACGATGCACTGCCCATTATGAGTATTATGAATATTGTACCAGTACTGGCTTTCTATTTGAATTATTATATAAATAAATACAATAATATTAATAATTATCATTGTATTATTAATAATAATAACAACAATAATAATAATGGGCTGTAATGCATTAAAATTTAAAGACAAAAAATATATAAAGCAAGGGTTAAGATTGAACAGTACAATAGGCTACTAAAAACAATGTCATTATACGTTTATATTTTTAAAAAAATATAAATAGATAGGCAGTAAACGGTTTCACGTTACAATGAAATTTTGTGTGAAATCACATTTGGTTGACCTCAATTAACATAATTTCATCAATGTTAAAAGGAATAATTTTGATAAAAGAACAAACTTGTGAAGGGAATAACATATAGTTTTTGTATTTTTTTTTTTTAAAAAAAGACTAAAACAATAGTTTTTGCAATATTTGCACGTCAATTTATCAAAGTTGCTTTGTTATGAGTATTGCAGTATTTCCCGGTTTCTTTTACCAATATTTGTAATTTTAACAAATAAATTCCATTTAAATCACATATTGTTGTAGTAAATCTAACAAAAAATTCTGTTTAATAGTTTACAAAATTTCACAGTGATTTAAACAAAAAATATATGTATTTGGGTTTACAAGATTTTTTTGTAGGGATTTTACAATGTTTTTATGTACATTTCACGGTCTTTTTTTAGAGTGTATAAAATAAGCAATAAAGGGAGTTAGGTCAAAAATAACCTTTGTGACTCAATATCAAACCCCCTCTCTGAGAGCCCTGGGATTACCACATCCCTTTCGCTGTCCTCTCACCTCATCGTACATCCTGCGTCTTTGGCTGCTTGACTGGAAACACCTGTTGGGTCCAGCTTCGCCCGGTAACTTTATTATGTGTCAGTCTGATGTAAACATATTCCTCTGCTGAGGGCAGAGCTGGTTAACAAGACCAACTGGGAAGGGGATAAGATTGCTCTGCATTTAATTTTCCTGCCCTCAAAATCAATTTGCCAGACATCATTCTGAAAGGGAAATGTCAAATTTACATATAGCCCTCGAAAGATAAAGTCACTTAGACATGCATCAGGTGTATCAAACACACCTGAAGTAATGCTGCTTATAATAAACCTAGGATTAACAATCTGATGATGTTTGTGCAAATTCAGTAATTGCATTTAATGAGACACCCTACCCCGAGTTATCTGAAGCGTGCGCGACATAAAGAACTGTGCGACTGCAGTTCTGTGTTTGATTAATTCATCTCATCCCGATAAGACACATAGATATAAATACCAGCCTGAAAACACGTGAGGCCCTTAAAGAGGATTAGCAAATGGAGGGGGCACATGCATAGCCTCCAATATCTGTTGTGACAAAGGAAAAGCACAATGCAAAATAGTATTTCTTTTCTCTAAGAATAACCCTCTGATGCACGAGATTTGGTATCATTTAGTTACATGTGCCAAAGGGCTTCCAGATGTGCTCGCCAGGATGGCATACGTCAACTTGAAGCTCACGGCCTCAAAATCACAGTGACAAGGTGCCCATGTGGCTTCAGAGATAAGGCACAATCGTACCCACAACACAAAGCTTCCTGTGGAAGGAAATCAGACTTTAAATTAGAATTTTAAAGACCCTTTTTTTTTTTGCAATGAAGTCTGATACCGTTTTGAAAAGCCATCACATTTCTTGCACAGACTATTTTCAGTATTGAAAACAACAACAACAATAATAATAAAAAGCGGGGAACTCAACAGTTAAGGATACTGGCCAGCCGATTGCTAAGCCATGACAATTAACAGTAAAGATTTATGTGTGTGCATTTACTCTTAATTTGCCATTGTTTTTGTAAAAGTTTGTACAGCTGCTCATTGCTGGTGTTATTACACGTCATCCGAATTTCACGGGATAATAAAATGCTGTAAAGTGCTAGCTGCTGTAGCTAATTCACAACTGTTGCTAACGTTAAGTTTGTTAATAACCATCGTTTTGCACCTCATTTGAATATTCTGTCATCCCGGTCGGTTTGAACTGTTTACAGTTTTTCCAGAAGCGATTCGACTCGTCCCCGTTCGGCCCAGTAAGGCTTAGGAGTGTTTTGACATGTGGTTTTGAATTATTAAACTTTAATGTGGTCTGTGTTTACAAATGTGTATAATTCAAGCCGTGCTTTTGCGTGCACGCAGACTATAAGAGCGTGTTCAAAATGATATTATAAGAGATGAGCAGATGCATTAACCCACACATCAGGATGAACTGTTTCACAAAACATTTTCTTTCTTTTTCGCTGCGGCCCAGATCGCAATTTATGAGACACCGGAAAGAAGAAGTGAGAATTTGCAAGTTCATTTTGCAGTGCTGCCGTATTTGCTCTGGAGGCACATGTTAAATGAGTGAAGGAGTGGATATCATTCCTTTAATCAATTTTAAATAAATCAGCCATCATTGTTGCGTTGTTGTCTTGGGGCGCTGGTGAAGTAAGTACACAAAACCTTGTCATATTGTCAAAGCCCAATTTAAAGAAAAGAAGAAAACCAAAGGCAAGAACACTCAGTGCCGCATTCATTTCATGCCAACTTATGCAGCAAAGCCCTTACTGCTGGTAATGGGATGGCAACATTACATCCAACCACAGCTGGAGGGAGATGGGTGGCAGGAAATGGAGGCAGGTGCAAATCACACCTCAAAGTGTGTAGTGTGCGTGAATTACCAAAGCAAAGTAGAGCTGGCCATTAAATATAGGGAGCTCGACGCTCAGGCTGCTCATCCGTCTGAATCGGTCATCTGTGCCTGTGGAAGCAGAACTGGAGACACATGTGGTGAAGCTGCGGACAATGAGATTATCAAATGGTCCAGCAAACTTTCGGCTTTCACAGAAACGATCGCATTGGATGAAACGTGCGGCCGCCCGTGAAGCTTTCCAAAGCTCATGCAGCAGAGCCCTGCAGAGCTGCGCTGAAAAACACGGAGAGAAGGAGCACATCAATGTGAGACCAGTGAGCGCCCTCTGTGAAGGAGGCAAATCAGAGAAAAATGCTGCGCGGCGGCGCCAAACCTCATGGAACAAGACACTCTGTGAGTCACAGCCTCCTCCCACCAGTAATCAGTGGGAACATAAAATCATGTGCAGTATATGAAGGTCCACAGTGGGCCGTCACTTTACTGCCGTCACTTTACTGCCGTATTTATCAAGCATTTCAGAATGCCATTTCAGTCTTACATGCTGAGAATTTCAAGGATTAACTCTCAGACTTAAGTATAAAAGCTTTTTATCGACTTTCTCAAATCAAAGAAGCACTCTTACTCCCCCCTTAGATATTTAAGAGACCACCAGAGATGTCCTGATTGGTTAGGAGCTGCCAATGGAACTTTTATCTTAGTGAGGAGGCGTGGTTTTACTCCGTTGCTGGGTATGGCACAGTCTTCTGAAAGCTATGAATGGCTGCTACAAAGTCTTGAATTTGTTCTGTGCTGCTGCTGACACAGCTCATGGAGGATAACAAAGGTCCTGGAGATCACAGCACAAGGGAAGAGGCAGAGTTTAGATCCCATCGCCTGACAAATCAGTGCGACGTTCCCTCTCCTTTTATGCACAAGGGATGAGGGTGAGAAGTGCTGGTATGTGCTGCCATCCAAAGCGAGAGCGGAAATTGTTTAGTTTATTTGATTAGCATTTAACCCCCCCAACAGATGATATTTTCTATCAATATAAACGAAAAAACAACGAGGAACGGAGCTAATTGAAAAGGTGTAGGCCGAGGCTGCCTATTACGCCGACCCTTTTCACCAAAAAAGACAAAAAACAAACAGACCACCAAACATTATCCCCGCACGAGCTTGTAGATCTTATTAAATCACTGTTGTTGTTTAATATATGGGGAATATCTCTTCGTTACGCTCTCTTTTTCCATCATCTTCTCTGTTTAAGATACTCTGAGGCTTCTTAAAAGTCCTCCTCCCTCCTCTTAACAGCTGTTCCCCTGAGGAGCTCTCTTAAGGCCAAAGATGCTTTGCGAATGGTTTGTTTTTATCTTATTAAGGGAAAATTCTCATTTCTCATTTCCACTCATAATACCACTGCACTAAACTCACTTCTAGACAAAGAGTCCGACATGTTTGTTGACTCACGCCGATGTTGCCAGCTAATGATTTAAGTCTCAAAAACCTTTACAGTCAAAACGCTACACAGATGTAAAAAAAAAAAACACAAACATTTAACCCAAAAAGACGTGATAATATAAAAAGCAAACTAATTATTTTACATCTTTGCCTTTGTTTTAAGCTCTAAGCGAGTGTTGTGGTATCAGCACTCCGTATCATGGGTACTCAAGAGTGAAAACAAAATCTGATAAAAGTCTGATAAAAGTGGTATCAACCATCGCTAAAAAACGGTTTTATGACAGTGAAAACCTAATTATAGTGGTGTGTTCACTGCGATGCTCAGCTTACATTTCGACCAAAAGGGGAACATTCAGACTGATGGGCAGAGGCTTTAATATTTCTGAAGAATCTGCAGACAGTCCTCCTCAATACCTTTGACAGTCACGGTTGGCGAGGTTAAAGGTCACATCCACTCGGGTTTTGTCCTGAAGGATTTAGCTTCGGTCAAGCTTTACGGTTTTTACAGCACAATGTTGAACCTTTCATTCATCAGAAGAAAACCAGTCAGAATGAGATTTTTTTTATATCACATATGCGAAGCCGGATGCCTTTAAATTAGTCAAACATGCTGCCGCATCAAGACCAACGAACATCCGCCTGTGCATCTCAATTCCCTCAGCGTTCCTGCATATTTCCACGAGGACCAAGAGCGTTTGAGCCTGATGTGATGTCAATCACCATCTGCCAGTGTCTCATTTTCCAATGAGCCCATAAACATGTCGGTATCTGCGATTGGGCCTCTGCCTCTTACTCTGCAGGGAAACTGATGTCCCTGGGAAGCTATTGATGGATTTGTCTGAGGACGGTTGAGTGTTGATACCAAAGAAAGGCAATGAATTCTGAATGGCTCAGAATGAAGCAAGGGCACCGATGTGGGAGCAAAAAAAAGCAAGAGATGGTTTAAATAGTGGTTTTCAAAAGGTCTGAATTTGCAATCGAGAGAAAGTCAGCTATGAAAAGGGTGAATGACCTAATAAGCTGATCTGTAATGCGCATTTTTCCCCATTGCGGTCGGTGCAGGCGTCATTCATCACTGTCACATGCAGTTTATCTCATCCGGCAGCACGCTGTAAATCGAATTCCGATCACTTCCAGGACTAAAATATGATGTAATTAAGAGAAGCTGGTCTCGCCTTGGGGCTCCTCACAGATTCATTTCAGCCCTAAAAAAGGTTTCAATTTCCGATGTTGCGCTGTGAGTGAGAAGGGCATCAAATTATTTATTCCAAAAGATCAATTCTATAACTCTCAAAGGACCAGTAACTCTGACAGGCAACATGGCTTCACGCATTAAAGCCCAGCACCAGGGTTAAATGAGATGAAACCACCTTCGATTGGATGCACGCCCCGCCCCCTCCCTCTCGCAGCATATTGATAACGTGCACCCCTCAACACACTGAAGTAAGCAGTCAAGTTAAGGACGCAGAGTGGTCCGCCAGCAGCCGGAGCAACTTCTGCAGGACTCTTTGTAGGAGCTATTGGATCATCATAATATAACAGCTGCAGTGATGATGGGGTTCTACATTTGGAGGCTTGCTGGAACTTTGGAGGCAGGAAATAACTTCCGTGGCATTCAGAAAAATGGACATGATTCATTCTATTGAGAGAAAAAGAGGCAACCAAAATTAATTTATCTCTCTCAGGATTCAAAAATGCCTTTTTTTTGTCAAGCCCAGCGACCAGAACCTCCTCTGACTCATGTTCATCCGAGCTTGACCATGTGTGGCCCATTTTTATATAAAGTCACAGCCTAATTGAGATTAAACCACAGTATTTTTTTTTCATCACAGGAGAGATGAATGCAGTGCTGAGGGACATTTCCGAAATTAAATGAAAAATCCCTCAATCCCTTTTTTATTCCCACACACTACCCGGTTCAGGCGCCGCAGCACACATGCTTAAAATGAGCCAATTTGGCGGAGCTGCTGGTAGTAGAAGACTGTGGCGCTGCGAGATGCTTTGCCGATATGACCTTAAAGTAAACTGTGAGGAGTATTGACGCTACAGCTTCATGAGCCATTGTACTTCCAAAAAAGAGGATCAGGTCTGCAGGTGGGAGATGACTTTGAGATCCCGGCATGTGCTTCAAAGCAACTGTCAAACTAAATCACTCAGAGGGATTTTTGAAGGCTTACAGACCCGGTTCACAGCCAGAAGAGACACCGCACTGTGAATTGTGTTGTGACCCTTTGACAACAAGCTCCGTGAGGCTTAGATCCTCACCTTTCTGCTTTACTTTCCCTTCCACGGAGCACGGTGACGGCAATAAAGCGCAACATGGTGACACTCGTCTCGTCATACAGTCAAACAGGGATAGCGGATTTCACTTGTTACATGTCAGATTAGCAGGCATATAAACAGTGTTTAAACATTAGGGCACAAAGTGCACAGATTTATGAAAAACACAATCTTGTCATCTGTTAATCTGGATTTGCTCCTTTTTTTAAAACCACACTCTTTAAGCAATAATCCCCATCAAACAGATCCTGCTCCTCGTTTAGATGATACTCCCACATCTGTCAGTCAAGGCTCAACTCTCGAGCAGGGGCTCCACAACATGCGACAAACAACAAAATTCAAACGCAAATCAATATAGCAAGTTTTCCCCTGTCCCCGTTGGGCTCAGGCGGTGTTTTGGTCCTCCTTGTCTACATCCACCACCTTTATCAGCATCGACAGGGCCGGACTCAGTTCGCACAGGAGCAGATGATACACTTCAAGCGTCACAATTTTACTCCCATAAACAAAAACAAAACCTGCGGACAGTCTGGGATGCGCGCAGACGACGCGCACGCCAGTTTTCAGCATTTGTCAGCACCTACCGTAGTCTCGATCCGTGCCGCCGTCCTCAAAACTTGTCCCCGGACTTGTCCTTCGGTCGCCGGTTTGAGTCCGCTCCGCTCAGCCCCGCGCGCATCCCTCATCTGCCGCTCACCGCGTCTGGCCGCACGCTCGTGGAAGAGGCGGGGCTTTGCCGGCGGAGGAGAGGCTCCGACCAATCAGCGGCCGCCCTGATGCAGCCAATGAAGGGCGAGGAGGCTGCAGCTGCGTTGAGCGGATCTGATGGAATCCGGCCGAAAGTAACATAAACGGCAAGATTACAAATTTAACCTGAAACAGATCTGATGGGAAAGTGGATGGAAGCTAGTTAACGAGAAAAAATACTAATACTAGATACTAAAGTGGAAATATGATTTTTTTTTAAAAGCTGAAATAAAACGTACTAATTATGACACAGGGGACCAGGAATTACCATATAGGAAATCTCAATGACGTGAAACAAAGTCAAAATTATGAGCCAGTTCCCACAGATTTTTTCACATCATCCACTGGAAGATGGTGTCGTAGTTGGGGAGTTAGAGAAACAGACAAAATTGCCCCGCTACAATTTTACTTGAAACAACAGAGAAGAGTCGCTGGATCGGTTTGATCTCCACTTCCATCCCGCAGACACGACTGCAGCGAATGGAATTGATGTTGACAAGTTAGATGTAATTCATTTTGGAGGCGCCACAGATTTTGTAAATGCAGTCTTTGAAAGTGATTCCAGTCTTTATGCCAGGGTCAACACAGAACGATGCTGAACAGGAAACATGACTTCACATGGATGCCTTAGGAGATGGTGGCATTGCAACATCACACAGAAAGAACAATGTTCTCCTTGCGGTGTTCAGACTTACCAAGCCAAGCTTGACGGCTGCCTCACCCCGATCTGGGGGAGGAGAACAAAAACCAGTTGGCGCTGGGCCTATTGGGCTACAATCATCTACTGTGAACAGGGCATAAGAGGGATTGAAGCTGTCTGTGAATCAACAGCAGCAAGATCATAAGATCACTTGGCTCTTGTTCACGCTGCACTTTCAGAGTCATCAGGTCACCGTGCGGTTCACACTACGTGACCCTCTGTCCTCTGGTCGGGAGTCTTGAGGTCTGTGGGGTGTAGCCGGCTGTAGCTCTTTTTTTCCGTCCTCCTGACCCGACTGGATATTTAACATGCTCAATATTCAGTTTGAGTTGAGTAACATAACCGAAGCAGAAAATCTAGGTCCTTGTTCCAGGTCCATAATTGCTTTTATAGCAAAAGAGCTCCGAACAGGTTGAGTGTTTGCTGTGTAGGCTGGTTCTGGTTTGAGGTTGAATGACATTAAAATTGAATTGAAAAGAAAATCCGTTCCTTTTATTCTCCTTTCGTGAGCACTTGACTTAATAGAAGTGTACATGTTGGATGTTAGATGTTGAGCAGTCCACAACGTATTTACATTTTCCCTTAACTTACACTATTTAGAACATGTTTAATCATATAATGACTACCATGGACATTAAGGATTTAAAGGGGTAATGTCTAGGATCGTGGCGCCCAGCTGGCGATCCTGCAGCGAGGCATTTCATGGCCACCGGAGGAGGTGCGTCAGGCAATAATGCCACAGCAGGGTAACACCAGTCTGTATTCTTAAAGCTCAGTGGCCATCAGCTCTATTAGTTTAAGACAGAGGTTTATACACCGTGCACGTCATCTGGGAAATTCAGATTAAACCTTTACGTTCAGTCAGCACAGATATCTAACATGTCTTTTTCACATGGGCGGGCTACGAACACACATTCGTCAAGACAGAGGGTAGCTTTGTCCAGGTCCACAGGGCGCAAAGGTCCTCTGCCTCCCTTCAGATATGAGACTATGTACAAAATGGAGGGTCGCCCGTGAGATGAGCTTGAGTTGTGGACGTGACGGACTCTGTGGTTGTTCGCGCGACCTCATTAAGTTCTTTCAAGGAGGCAAATAGGAACTTTAGTGAGAGTGTATAAAATGTGGAATGTGATGAGCGATTACATAAACCATAACATTCTAATTTAATTTGACAATAACATCTTGATGACCATTTGCTACTCCTTAGTTACTGTCACTGATGTTTTGGTGCACTTTTTCTATATTTTCATGTTGCCGTTCAATGGGTAAACTAGCATAACTCACCTTTATCTAGAATGTGTGCCTGCCACACGATCAAATTTATTACCTAGTCTGACGGCAGGTTAACATCAGCCTCAGGGATGAATGAAATCCACCCATCTGAGGGTTTGGATGAGTAATCACTTAACTGAAAATAGAATGTGCTCAGACTGATGAGGGAACAGTAGTTCTGGACACTCACAGTGTCCTGTTTTACATGTCACTGCACGTGTGTGAGCAGCAATAAAATCTTATTGCGCTGGAATAATCAGCTTTTGTGTAACATCTCTGTATTGTCTGAAGAAAAAAAAACAGGATTAAAGACTTGTCTAAAAAGTTGTGTGAGAAGTAACAATCCCGTCCTAGTCCTGTCCACTAGTTCTGGGTGTGATGGTTTCCAGGCCTTGGACCCAAGGTTGCAGTCTCTGATCCAGTTTCATTCTCTGACAAATGCAAATAAGGCCGGACATCTGCCATATGGCCATTTTCTGTTCCCAAATGAAGTCTCAGTCTGGCAGGGCCCCACTGGCAGTGTTCACAGCATCCATGAAACAGCCAACAAGATCTTTGGATCATTGCTTGTTTTGCAAGCTTGAGGCAAAATCTTCTTTTTGGGAAAATATGGCACTGCATCAACTGATCGTGACGCCAAATGTCAAGTTTAAACTAGTCATGTGCATTGATGGGCTGGCCTTGGTTCATTTGAACAACAGCTGTGGTAAACGCGCCTAACTCGAACCCTAAAACCCTTAAACCCTAAAACCTTAGAACCACGGTACTGAGCAGAGATCTCACTTTGCTGTTCAAGGAACGCTGCCGCTTCAGCCAAATCAGTTTGATTTTTCCGGCTGAGCCTCTTTGTTCTCAGAATCATTTCCAGGAAGTTCTTGCTCAATATAATTGCATGGGAATTTATGACCAGATCCAGTTATTCATTGCTTGTAAAGTTATGTATAAAGTGGAAAATTTACAATCCATCTCTGTTTTGAGCTTCTGTGCTCCAGTTGTTGTGCTTCTTTACTGATAATCAAAAAATGTTTGGTTTCATAATTATGACTTTTTTATGTCTTAATCGTGAGTTTTTAATGTCATGATTTCATGATTTCATGATTATGACTTATCTCAAAAACGTTTATTTTTGTTTACTGGCAGGAATGGGCTTCCATAGGGAGAGACGCCGGTGAAAAAACTTACATTTGTTTGTTTTTCTCACAGTTGTGTTAATTCCTTTGATAATACATTTGAGTTAATTGCTCTTTAATCTTTATGGAGATCATTTAATCAGTGGATTCATCTAAAAATAATCTTTTTCCAAGTAGTAGTAGAATGTAAAACACAGTATTGTGTGGATATACAATGTGGTGTAGTTTAGTATTTTAATATTTTTCAATGACTTTCAAATGTCACTGTAGAGATTCTGTATTCATTTTGCAAACCTGCTTTTCATTGTTTTGACCCATTTTGGAGACAATTACCTGAAAGACTCCTTATTAGTGTGCAGCATGTCCAAATAGTCGATAGTCTTCTGAAGCTACTGACTTGTTCTGAAGTTCCCCAGTTCTGCTGGTTGAAGTGAAGCCTGACAAAACTGTCACGGACGCCAGTAGTAGATGTGATGTTTTATGGACGTCTTGAGAGCCAAAAAGCAGCCTCAACGGCAGCTGTCTGAGTGCGTGACTGGTGGGTAAAGCCATTACAAATTAAAGAAACTGCAACCACTTTGGACTGTCAATGTAGATGTACCATCATAGGAAAAATAAGCCAGTGACAGAAAGATGCACAACGGCACTCCAGGAAAGACGGAGCTGTCCACAAAAGGTGCATTAGCGAAATGCAGCAAGACCCGTCACTTAGTTGTATCTGGTGTAATTAACATGGCAGCATGGCCTCTTCGCAGTCAATTATTGTAAGTGTCGAACTGTAACTGGGAAAAAAAAAACAATTTGTCAGAAGTGACAAAGAGACTCTGATTAGAAAATATGTTGCTCCTGCAACCGGCCGTTCAGAGGAGATCAATACAGCGATCGAGAACTCTCAGCTGGGCTGTCCTATTACAGACCCTGCTTACTGATTAAAAAGTCATATTGTGTGATGTTTAAAAGCTTTATTTCAACCACAGCAGTGAGATAATGAACGAGGGAAACCTCTTTATCCGGAAACAATAGAAAGTTGGCTTCCGCTCAGTCAAAGAAAGAAAAGAAATTGGCTGTTAAAGCACATAGCTGAGTTGTTTGAAAATATTTCCTAGATTTCTGCACACCAGGTGCATTCAAAGACATCAAACCGATGCGTACTGATTATAGCAGAAACGTTCAACCGGAGCAGTTTGTCTCTCCATGGACATAGATCTGAAGGTATTGGCTGATTATGATGTAAATGGGATAAATTCATTTGTGGTCACTGTCGTCATCATCGTAGCATCTGTTCCTCTTGATCTGCTCCTCTGCCGTCAGCTCCTCGTCATCTGCCCACGTAAAAGCTCCGTCTCCAGCGTTTACGCTGCCTCCTCTCGCCACTGTCTCAAAATCGAAAAGGTCACCCAGCGCCGACCCCCGAGGCGTCTCCTCTGCAGATGGACCGAAGATGTCGGATTTCAGATCAGATAGCAGGCTGGAGCTGCTGGTGCTCAAGCCTGCAAAAACGTCTTCGAGGAAGCTGGATGTGCAGATCTTTGGCTCGCCTGCCTCACAGCTGAAAGCTCCCTCTTCCATCGCTGGAAAGAAATGGCAGTCTGAGCGGCAGTCTGTGTCTTCTGTACATTTGGCACCCGATGGCATGCAAGCATCATGACTCTGTGTCAGTGGCAGCACTTCGCTTGGCATCCTTCTCGTTTCGTTACTGTGAGCAGCTGGTGAGAGAGCTGCTGCGGGCGTCACGACGACGGGCTGCTTTTCCTTCCTCTCATCGTTACTAAACCCTAAGCAGATTCGATTGCTATGCATGGTCCAACCATTATTACTGTCATCATCCTTATTATTACTGTTGTTATTATTATTGGAATTTGGGTTCTCTGTCAGCTCTGTATCGTCTCTTATTGTGACCTTTACCGCCTCCTCTTTGTCTGCCCTACCATTACCTTCTTCATCAACATTCTCTTGACTCTTCTTATCTTCTGCAATCTCTATTTTCCTGTCATCTCCATTTATTCCTTCTTCCAGCCTTCCTACGTTGTCCTCTCCTTCATCTTTCGTACATTCTTTCACTCCAGGCTGCACGTCAGAGTCCATTTCACGGCCAGCTTGTGTCCCCTCCTCAGCGCCGCTGTGTGACTCCTCAGGTTCCGGAGTGACAGTTGCCGCCTCCCCGCTGACCTCTTCAGGTTTTCTCTCCGTCTCTGTTAAACGTGCATTCTGGTGTGCTTCATGAGCCTCCTGCAGTCTGTTTTGCGCTTGTGCAACAGGGATGTCAGCACCCTTTATTGGAGGTTTCACAGGTTGGTTTAGGGATTCGCTTTCGTCGGCTAAGCCCTCTTTAGGGGGCCATGATGGCTTAACCACCTTCAGCTCCTCTTCGATAGTGAAAGATTTCTTTGGGGAATCCGACTGAGGAGGCCACACAATGGAAATCTTGCTACAGGGCTTTCTGTTGTCATCCACACATTTGTTTATGTCCTTATCTGGAGATGGTAATGTACTCCGAGCGACACTGGAATAACTGGAATCTGTGACTTTCTTTTCAAATGATTTGACTTGTGTCTTTTCAGATGAATTTTTATTACCCCATTGTTCTTTGTGTGGCTTCTGTCCAAATGCTTCATCATAATTTCCTTTGGACTTGAATAGTTGCTTATAGTGTGGCTTGCAGTACATCCGTCCATGGAGAGAGGCATAGTTGCCAAGGCTGTTTCAAAAAAGGAAACAAAAAAGCTTAATTTGTGCTAAGAAAAAGCGAAAAAAAAATGCTGACGCTCTGTAAACCAGTAAAGCTTCACCTTAGCTTGCCTCTGCAGTGTTCGCAGCGGAAGCAGCTTTTATGGAAGCTTTGTTTGTCTGCAATCAGCGACTCCATGGGGTAGACCCTCTTCCGACATGCCCTGCACAGTTCGGACTCTGGAACTCGAATTTTCTGCAAGATAAAAATAGCAAGCCACAATTTACATTGCTGGTCTGGAACGGGCTAATAAATCCTTTCTAAATTCCCTGAACAGTGCTACTTGGAACAATTGAGATTTGGTCTAAGACTCAAAATCACATGGTTCCTTCCAGATAACTTGATTAGAAGATGACCAATCGCAACTAACAACACAAAAGATTAGTCGTGTTATGCAGTGTGTGATAGAAAAAACCTTTCTGTGTAAACTCGGAACAATCGTATCAGCGATTTAAGGAAACATCTGAAATGGCAACGACAAGTCAGCATTGTTATTTCTCAATTTGCTACTACCGGTAATTTCTCTTTTAGGTCTCGTAACGTCAGACATTTGTCCTTTGTGATCTCATTTGTGTTTGCAAACACATGTGAACTGGCAACCCGGATGCCGAGACACCACTGACTTGATGATTGGTGGAGGGCGGAGCAACAGACCAACACACCAAACGAAAACATCAACATTATTTACAGGCTGACACTAGAAAAATTAGAACATTTTGGCTAAGCTACAGCTGTCAGCAGTCTGTTGACATTCAGGGCCATTCAACTTTTTGCCACGCCGCATGAGTATCACACAAACAGCAAGAATCCATGAACATGTTACATCATTGCCAGTTTAGTGCAACTGTAGGTATCCGGACATGAATAAACAGTGTTAATGCTTTTCTTTCCACAAGAGGCAGCTGGTGTCTTCAAATACACAAAGCACGTCAAACACACCATCTCATCTGTTTAGTATCCTCATGCCGTGCAGCTCGGTTACCCGTCACAACAGTCTCCTGTTGATGTGTTACGATCTGTGAAGTCCGCTGCTCCGTCACGCTGAAGCCTAGGTTCTGGAAAACTCCTTGGCTCTGTGCCCACGACTGCTGGAAGTTTCTCAACAGTTCCTCGGTGGAGGCATCTGCAGGCACGGCTTCCACGTTGCCCCTCACCACATCAGCATAGGACGGAGGGTTAACGTGGGTCAGGGAGGTCCCCGAATGCACCGCATTCCTCGCCCCCCTCGTGATGTTTCCGAAATCGTCGATGCTGCAGAAATGCTCGTTGACCGCTGTTGTTTCAGAGTGACCGGCCGGCTCGGAATATACGGACTCGGATTCTCTTCTCTCTATCTGTTCTCTAAGGTCTCTAGCTGCCTGGGAGCTGTGCTCACCCGTCTCAAACACATCCTTTATTGCTTTAACTGTGAACATCGGGACGTCTTCTGTTCTGGGAGTTTGCGGGTTGGTCTCTGCATCTTCTGTGTCACTTCCCAGCCTCTCTGAAATCACAATAGGCTCTTTTCTGGTGTAGACTTGAGGCTGTGGGGATTCAAATCGATTAACTAGCTTAGACAAGTCAACTCTGGGGAGGTCCTCTTTTAGAAGGTCTATCAGCACATTTCCTTCCTCAATGTCAGGCGCCAAACGCTCGGGAATATCAATGGGGTCCTTTCGGATGTACACCTTGTTGACCTCAGCCTTGTGTGCCTCCTCAAAGAAAGACTTTTTGTCCTTCACGGTGGCCATGGAGTCCACCATTTCTGAAACATCGGTCCGTTCTCGCTCATTTTCTTCTGCGTGAGTCTCCCTGTGGCCGAATGTCATTGACTGCTCTGTGTCTGCTACAAAAGGCTCCAGAACCACCACGGGAGGTGGAGGAGTCACACCGTGGCTAACATTTGCAGCGCTATCTTTCGGTTTCATCGGCTTCTCTGATCGGCTGAGGGTGGGAGAAGGGGTGGCTCTGCTGAAGGAGGGCGTGGGCGTGAATGATTTACGAGGAGGAGGCGTCCCAACTGATTTGTAGGGTGGCGGAGTCGCCCGGACCGGTGAGTCCACTTTCCTCGACTCGATGCTGATAAAAGTGGGTGACGGAGAGCGAATGCTCATTAACGGGGAGGACACTCTTGGATCCGCCTGCTGGTGCACTCTGCACTGCTGAAGGGACTGTTTCTCCTCCAAGACCTTTATTTCAGTTTTAGAGGATCCAATGCTGATCTTTGATAGTGTCGCTCCACTGAGAACTTTCTTTTCCAGGGTTAGAGGAGCTGGTGGGGGTGGCAGTGGTTTTTCCTGTTCCGTTTCCTGATTTTCCATGGCCGTCAGGTTGTCAGCTAAAACTGGAAGCTTCGCCTGCACGATTCTTTTCACATAGCCCATCATTTCTTTCAGCTTTTTATTACTTTGCTTTTTAGCAATTTCACTTAAGTTCTTTTTTTCCTCCAGGCCCATCACCCAGTCAGGGATTTGAGTTATAATCATCATGACAGTGCTGGGGTCTACTTTGCCTGGCGTGCCCTCGAGCTCTTCAATGTGTTTGAGCAGATTCTGTATCACGTTATATTTCTCTAAATCTGTGATTTCTTCTGAATTAACCCTGTCT
Organism: Takifugu flavidus; assembly: GCF_003711565.1. Lineage (NCBI taxonomy): Eukaryota > Metazoa > Chordata > Actinopteri > Tetraodontiformes > Tetraodontidae > Takifugu > Takifugu flavidus. The sequence goes on from NC_079522.1 coordinate 13,085,280, forward strand.
TTACGGACAATTTTCCCCTTTCCTTTCAGAGACATTTCCTTAGGCCCATCTTTGGACTTTGCTGCCTTTATTTGCATTTTATTTGATTCTGCTGCTTGTAGCGTTATTTGCCGCGTGTGCATCTGCACAGCTTCCTGCCGCTGATGTTCCTGCTGCACCACTCTCTCAGTCACCGCCACCTCCTTGTGTTCCGTCTTCATGCTCTGCTGGCTGTGAGAGACAGATACATGGCTGTGTCCTTGATGAGCTGCTGCATTTGTTATCTTTGCCATCTTAGGCATTAAAGCGGTAACTGATGGTGACGGGTTTGCCTTGGTCTCATTCTTGGACACCTTCATTCCCTTTTTCACGTGAAGTTCCAACTCAGCTTCTTTTATGGGAAGTGTCATCTGACTTTTCTTGTTTAGTTTCATTTCAGGTTTCAACTCGGCACTCGCTGATGTCGCCTGACTGTTCTCCACATTCACCTTTGTGTCAGTTCTCTGTGTCACACTGCATTTCCCTTGCTGTAAATGTATTAAACTCTTCATTGATTCCTTTTGTCCCAAAATGCCACATTTATCTTCCTTTTTTTCAGTTGGCACCTTGAAGGTTTTGACCTTAAAGCTTGGAGTTACTTTGGGAATTTTACTGGGTTGGAACTGGGAGGAACTGATTTTTCCCTGGTGTGTGAGGGGCAGGTTTGTGTTCTGTGTGTCTTCAGATTTCTGTGCCTGGCTCTGAAACAGCCCATTTTCCAGGACGGTGCTCTGTGCAGCAGTGATGGACTTGGTGCTAGATTTCTTAATAAACCGCTGCTGTTCTGAGACTGAGGAAGTGACAACACTTGAGCTGGAGTGCACATCGTTGTTTGAAACCTCATAATGGGGGGAAAGCACAGGCTGATTCTCTGGTGTAGTCTGACACTTTTTAACATCGGCTGAGGTCAGCGTTTTTTCACAGGATTGCTCGCTTGAAATATGCTTTTTATCTACAGACACACTGGAAGATGCGGGGACTGATTTCTTATTTGCCGGTGGAGCTAAAGGCTTGCTCATAGGGATCTGGGAGGCAGCTTTCTTTGTAAGCATTTCTTGAGCTGATATAGCCCCTCTGGAAACTGTTTTTGTTTCTTCCATTGCAGCTTTTGTCACTTCAGTGACCACATCTTTCTCTGTGTTCTGTGCTGCACAAAGATCAGCACTTGCAGCGCAGGGAAGTATATTAATTGGAGGGGAAATGGGAGTTGTGACAGTGCTTGTTTCTGTTTTTTCTTTCTCCATTTTCTGCTGGCGGTACCTTTCCTCTGCCAGCATGAGGGGTGTTTTAAATTTGCACGCGTACGGTCTCGGCTTTGATGCAGGTACCGGTTCGGGAGTTGGGGGAAGTTTTATGGGAGGCACAAATACTTTTTTGGGAGGTTTTGGGCTTTTCCCCTGCACTGGTTTTGCAACTGGGGTGTTTTTCGTCACAACCTCAGATTCGGTTTGATTTACGGTTTCAATCTGCTGTACTGACTCCTTTTTCTCTTCAACTTTAGTTTCCTTTTTGCAGACTGTTGATGTGGTAGATGCCTGATCAGAGCGGAGCTGTGACAGTGCAGGAGTTGGCTGCTTTCTCTGCCATTTGGGTGTGCAGTGCACAGGCTGCTTCTGTGTCTCCGGTGGTTGAGGCACTTTGAATAAAGGCCTACTGGCGGGCTTTGTAGGAGTGAGTCGAGGCATTGCATTAAGTTCTTGCTGTGAGGGAGGCGGAGGGAGAAAATCTTCAGACAGTGTAGGAGGTGGTGGTGGGAAGAATTCTACCTCACCCTCCATGGGAAGAGGAGGTGGCGGAGGGGGCAGGTCGATGTCCTGCCTCATAGTAGAAGGCTGAGAGGACGTTGGGCTCTCGAGCACGGGCGGTGGTGGTGGAGGGAGGGAGAGCTCGGACTCAGAGGGCGGAGGTGGTGAAGATGGAGGCGGGGGGAAATGAATCTCTGGCTTTGGCTTTGTAATCACACCTTTCCTCATCATATCAAGATTACGGTACTCGCTCTTCATATTTTTGAAACTTTGTTTTTCAGTGAAAGCTTTCTTTTCTGTGTGTTTTTGAGACATTTGCTCTGACACTGTGACATTTTCCTTATGCCTGACACTTTTCTCAATCACTGTCGTCTGCACCTGCTTCACTGTCTTTGTCTCGCATATTTGCTTGTTTGAAATATTCATCTGTGATGTATTTTGAACCTCTTGAACCAAATTCCCATCAGTGCTTTTAGACTGCATTTGATCGTGGATGGGAATTGGCTTATTTTTTCCCGCGATGCGTTTAGCAACTTGAATTTTCTGTGGAGGTGGTGCTTTCAGTTGCTCTTCTTTTATGCTCTTTTTTTGTGAAACCCCAGTTGTATTGTGTGCTTTGGCTATAGTAACAGCGCAATCCTCTTGGGTTGTTACTTGTGTTTTCACCGATTTCCTTTCGTTGTGCCTCTGCGTGTGCTCGTGTGACTCACTGCTCTGAGAAAGGTTTTTCACAGCGGGGGCTGGATTGCCTGCCACACTCTCACTCTTTGCTTCATGTAAGTATTCATGCCCCACTTGCTTTACAGTTGATGGATTTCTCACAGGCACTTTTGCTTTCTTTGGGGGATGCATGCGTTTTGGATTTGAGTGCTGTTTTCTTTGCATTAGGCATTTTATGGCCCCTTGAACATCGCCTTTAACTACTTCCTCTTTTTCCACTTGTGTTGTTTCCCCCCCGTCTGTTGTGGTTGGTTCTAACAGGAGCTGGATGGTGCCTTTAACATCCCCTTGTTCGCTAACTTGATGTTGATACAGCTTTTTCTCGCTAGATAGCTCATGTAAACTTTGCATGGCAGTGAGGATATCACCTTTGACTATGTCCTCTTTTTCAACCTCTTTCACAACTTTCTTTGCCTCCTCAAGGGATTTCAGTGTCCCTTTGACATCGCCTGCCACTAAATCCTCAATAGTAGCTTCCACACTGCTGCTCACAGATTTCTCTAGTGACTGAAGAGCACCTCTGATGTCTCCCCTGACAATTTCAGGCTTTTCCATTTCTTTGGCCTGATGTTGAGCCTCTTCCAGACACTTCAAAGTGCTCGGTATGTCTCCTTTCACCACCTGCTCTTTCTCTATTACTACTTTCTGGTTGATAGCTTGGGTCAGTGAATCCAGGGCTGCACATAGGTCACCTTTAACAATATCCTGTTTCTCTAAGTTTTTGTAGGTAACAGCAGGCTCAGTTATAAAGACTTTGACAGTGTTGTGTACATCACCAGGAACAATGTCATCCTCTGCTACGGTGCGACCAATCTCCTGCTGATTCTTCCGCAGCAATATTTTAGTCCCTTCTATATCACCGCCAATAATGTACTCCTTTTCCACCTTTTCCTGGGACTCATCGGGTTCACACTGAAGCTGCTTCAAGTAATCCAAAGCTCCAGACTCAATGCACGTCGAATAAAAGCTGACGTTACCCCTTTCCATGTCTCCCACCCTTATTTTTTTACATTCATCTTCCGCTGTGCTGGATAGCAGACGGTGCAGTGTTCTGCTGACATTGCCGTGAATGATATCCTCCTTTTCCACGCAAGTGGTCTCTCCTTTATTTAAAAGTGAATAGACAGTCATTTTAACGTCTCCTTTCTCATCCTCTTGAATTAAAATGCCATGCTTGGAGGAACCCTCGTTCCTGAGAAGACTACTTATGGCCTCTTGAATGTCACCGGCAATAATTTCCTCTTTCTCTATATTGATCCCCCTTTCCTGGTTGAGAAGTTGCTTCACTGTATTGTTGACGTTCCCCCGCTCCTCCTTGTCAATAGTTATCCCCTTTTCAGAGATCTCCCTGCGGGTCAGGAGGTTCATCATTATGTTGCTCAGATCTCCTCTAATAATCTCTTCTTTCTGGATTTGCGGAGCCTCCTGGTTCATTAGTTTATACTTTGCCATGCGAACATCGCCGATCTCATCGGCCTCAATTAGGATGCCCTGTGAGTCGACCATTTTCTGACAGTAAAGCTCCTCAAGTGTCTCTTTGATGCTTTTGCCAATTATTTCTTTCTGTTCCGCCTTGGTCTCATTGAAATCGTGGAAAGGAGTAGTTTCAAATAGCCACGTTGTTGTCTTGACGTCGGCCTGTGGGATTTCCTCTTTTGTGACGACGATTTCTGTGCCATCACTGTCTTTGATACTGTCAAGGGGCTGCTTCTCAAAGAGCCACACAGACTGTTTGACATCCCCTTTCATTACCTCTTCTTTTGTCACTGTCTCCATGCCATCATACTCCACTCCTTTGCCATGGATCTCGTCAATTGTGCGGGTTTCAAACATCCAAGTGGCAGATCTTACGTCTCCTTTATGGATTTCGCTCACACTTACAGTTCTAATGTACTTTTGAGACATTTCGTCACTCTCAAAACGCTCTTTGCTGGACTTCACGTCACCACCCTGGATGTCTGCGACCGTTTTTGATCTGACTTTGATTTCATCTGTAATTTCGTCGAGTGGTTGCGTTTCAAACTTCCACCTTGCAGAGCTGACGTCTCCTTTATTTATGCCTTCCTCAGTCACAGAATTAATTACATAAACCTCCTCTGAATCTCTGATTGAATCCAGCGGTTTGGTCTCAAACAGCCACCGGGCCCCCACCACATCTCCTCTCATTATTTCCTCCTTGGTAACCGTAGTTACTTCATGGTAGTGGCCTTCTTTGTCCCTGATGGCATACAGCGGCTGATTTTCAAACATCATCGTATAGTTTTTCACGTCTCCTTTCTCTCTCTCATCCCTAAATATACTGGTGAGTTTAGACATATCAGAGGATTCCTCTTTAATCTGATCCAGTGAATATGTCTCAAAAATGAAGCGGCCTTTGTCGACGTCGCCCCCCTGTACGTCGGTGACGGTGCGAACATCCCTCGCCTCTTCCCGGATTTCATCCATTGGCTGATTCTCAAACATCCAGGTGCAGTTGACCACGTTTCCCCTCTGGATGTCCTCCGCCTGCTGCAGCTTTAATCGTTGCATCGTTTCCTCAGAAGTGGAGCTCATGATATCAGAGGAGCGATTCTCAAAGATGTACTTCATCCTAGAAACGTCGCCCGACTGGATATTAATTTCCGTAACCTTCCTAAAGGAACTGCTGTCCTCGCCCGTAATGTTTTCAAGATTCTCTGTCTCAAACAGAAAGCGAGCCAGTCTCACATCTTTCCCTTGGATATCTTCCTCCTTTACAGTGCAGGTTTTGAGGATGGTCTCAGACTCTGTATGATCCCGTATGTTGTCGAGTGTTTGCGTCTCAAAGAGCCAGGTGCAGGTTTTGACGTCACCTTTTGCCACTTCCTCGATGTCAGCCTCATTCTTTTCCACCTTGTCATACAACCCATCCAATGGGCGGGTCTCAAATAGCCACCTACAAGTCTTCACATCCCCTTTCTCAATTTCAGTGCCTTCCTTAATTTCATGTTCTTCATCCTCAAAATTATTAAAATATTTAATAGCATCCAGCTGCTGTGTTTCAAACAACCACTTTGCAGTTTTGACGTCCCCCGACTGGACTTCCTGCTTAGATATTCCTTTTATGATTTGGAATTTATCGATGCTTTCATCAAACTCATCAATGGGACGAGTTTCAAACATCCATCTGCAACTGTGCACATCTCCCTTCACAATCTCCTCACGCCTCACTGTCTTTAACTCATGGTAATGGCCAGAGCTGTCTTGCATAGCGTACATCGGGGTGGATTCAAAAAGCTCTCTGTTGGATTTGACAGAACCACTCGTGACACCTTCAACATGGATTCTTTGTGTTCCTTCGCACTTGCTTAAATCCATACTTTCAAACCTTTCTTTATAATTGGTCACATCTCCTTTGTCCAGAGCTTCGACATTCACAGTCCTGATGATCTCTTTCTTCTCCTCCCGTATATTCTCAAGTGGCTGGCTTTCAAATACCCATTTTTGATGCCTCACATCACCCTTTTCTTCTTCAGATGTCACCATTTTCTTGAGCTTTCCCACTTCTAAAAGGTCTTTCAGGTTTTCCGCAGGTGCAGATTCAAACAAATGTTTTGCTGATCGAACATCGCCCCCTACAATCTCCTCTGTAGTTACAGGCCTCGCGTTGGCATTGTCCTTCAAAGTATCCATAGGCTGCGTCTCAAATACCTGACAGTGCTTCTTCACATCGGCACCAATTATCTCTTCCTTCTGTTTCCTGGAACTCTCCCACTCCTCATCATTGATCGTGTCAAGAGTCTTTGTCTCAAAAAGCCACGTACCTCTGTTTACGCCACATTCGACGCTGTCCTCCATTGAAATCCCACATATAAGTTTTACCTTTGCAGGATCTTTGTTTATCATATCAAGGGGCTGTGTTTCAAACATCCAGCGCGATGTCTTAACGTCTCCCTTCTCAGTCTCTTCCCTGCGGACAGTGGTGACCTCCAACATCTCTCCTGAGTCACCCCTGATCACACACATTGGCTGTGTCTCAAACTTGCGCGTGGTGGTTTTCACGTCCCCCTTGATTTCCTCAAGCTCGGACTTCAGGTTCAGAAAGTGGCTCTCCTTGATTGTTTCAGTTTTGCCTAAAGAATCCAGATGCTGGGTTTCAAAGAGGTATCTAGCGGTCTTCACATCTCCACCGGCAATGTCTCGGGTGACAACAACATCTGCTTCCTGCTCGTCCTCATGATAGATCTTATTCAGACAATCAAGTGGCTGTGTCTCAAAAAGCCACGTTGCGGTGCGCACATCTCCTCTGGCCATAGCAGCTGACTTTTGCGACTCCTCGGCCTCGCCAGCCGTGTCCGTCCCCAGGGCATCCATAGGCTGAGTTTCAAAGATCCAAGCCGTGTACTTCACATCTTTACCAGCGATGATTTCCTGATGTGCAATGCTCTTCCCCTCGCTCTCATCTGGACTTTCATCCTTGATTGTATCCAGAGGCTTGTTTTCAAACATCCAGCGCACAGACTGAACTTCACCTTTGAGAATTTCCTCCCATTCCACAGAGTCTCTGTCAGGACTCGAACACGGACTATTGCAATCGTTTTCAAACATGTAACAAGCCTGCTGAACGTCCCCCATTTCCTCGCATTCCATTTCTGCTTCGCCGAGCTCACTCAGGTAATCGGCTTCCAGATTCTTGCGGACCTCTGGATGAATATGTTTGTAGAGGCGCTTTAGTTCAGCCTTACCCTTGCTTTTAAAGTGCTGCTCCCTATTAATTGCTTGCCTGTGCTGAGAGGCTGATTCCTGGGACCTAGAAGCACTGGATTGCAGAGTCTCCTGCAATACGTGTGCAGGTGGGGGTGGGAAATGTTCTACCTCTTCATGAGCCGCTGCTGATCCCGAAGTAAATGACGAGGCCATGGTTGTCTTTGAGGCAGCAGAAGTTTCATAGTTTGTGACTGAAGATTTTGAGGTGTTCAATGGAACCCATTGAAACTGGTCGAAATCCAAATCAACCTAAGGTTTGTAAGCAATTTAGGTTAATTTCACATTGATAAAATGGGGGGGATTAACAAAGTTAATTATATAATTATGAACACATTTTCTGTCAAACCAGGATGATTTTCTAATTACAAGTTAGATTCCAGCTCAGATGCTGTCATTAAGAGCAGTCTGGCACATATGAGTTCTGTTTCAATCTGCCATTTTCTTTTTCACCCTGGGAAAACCAAACCAGTTTATTCTTGGTCCACCTGCTGCATTTGCATTTTGCATCATGACATCATGATGTGTCCTCACCATCTAAAAAACCCAAACTAGCATCTAGTTTCCCAGACAGCATTATTACCTTGATTTCCTTGGCTGATGCAGCTTCCTCATATTGCTGCTTCAAAGCCTGAGCAGAGACATTTGGTAGGTCCTCTCCTCCAACGAGCATAACTGAATTAGACACAAAAACAAGGCTGCCTCATTAAGTCATTCACAGTGAGGAAGCTCAGGGGGATTGCAGAGGGAAATAAATCATTTCATTAAAAAAAAAAATCTGAGTAGTTTTCATTTTCGCAAACCACGCAGCAGTGATTGCCCACTTTCCATTATCTGAGATTTTACCTTCCTGACATTTCCCTGACTAGATCTGTTACTGTGCATAGAAGAGGAAATCATCTGAAGTCATTTCCATAGCTCATCCTTTATTCATCAGTCGTTAAAATAATCATTAATATACAGAACATAAGAGGACTGTGATAAAGTGAGCAAATTACAATATAAAAGGAACGAGCAGAATCACCTGTTTCATTGCAATGGTTCCCGTAAGTGGCGGCCACATTGTTATGATGTACTCGTTCATCTTGGATCATCTGTTAGTAGACAGTAGAAACCCATTATTTCACTGGCAATTGCAGTACAGTTTCCAACTGTTTTCAATCAGTGCAAAAGTTAAGACCTAGCATGAGGCTAATTTCCTATATAGGGCACATTATGTGCACGAAAACTGGAGATTTGAGATGACGTTCATTAGCAAGATGACACCATACTGATGAAGACCCGCAGTGACTGGAAGAGCCGGTACCTCTTGTTGGTCGTGAAAGAGCGCTGTGGTGGGGACAGCATCTCTGGCACAACTTCTCACCGTCACCTGTGAAGAGGAGCTCCTCTTCTCCTGTCGAACACAGAGAAATGATTGTGGGCAGTGAGAAAATCTTATCTCAAAGGGTGAAATGAAACCCTGACATGTTTCCAAACAAATGTCTCTTTCTGGCAGAGCTGCTGTTTACGATATTGATTCTGAGATCCAGCCAAAATTTCAGAGCTGAAGACAAAAATGCTATACACAAAACAGCCCAAAAAGAAAGCCCAAAATTGGATGCAGTAATATCTGAGCCTTTTTCAATACTCACCATCATGAAAGATATGAAGCAGGCTGTAAGTGTCCAGTCTTTATAGCAGAGCAACGTATTTTATAATGTATAAGCTTTTTTAATGTAAAATCAGCACTGCTGGACCTGATGTGACATCAACTTCCCCTCTCAAATCTCCATGTAAAATTTAGTATTCAGCAGGGCCCTTGTGCACCCAATGAATCCACTCCGCCTGAATGAGCAGAGGCGAAGAATTCATGGCAGGCCAGCGCTGACCTTCCGTTGCTGAGTCCCTGCCCCATCCTGGACCCTTAACTCATTCTGGCATTTTGTTCACGCTCTGGATGACAGTGCAACATTCATCGTGCCCTCTTTGGATTGACCCACGCGAATGCCTCAAGTCAAAGATTTGCTGATGAGGAAGACGTTTTCAAATCACTTTGTAGCAGATGCGAGGCCCTGTGGTTCTCACCTGGAAGGATCTCTGCTCGAATTGCAACTGGGAGACGCTGGAATGAGATGAGGACGAGGCAAACTCCTGGTTTTCAAACTGTCTCTTCACACTAGCCAGGCCTCCAGGCAGTGAACACGCCTCTGACTCATCCATCATCTACGAGCAGAGAACAGATCACATGACATTTGCCAACACAAAACCTCTGACCTCAGTTAATCGTCTGGCTCACACTGATTGCTAATGTTTAAATCCTTTAAACAGCATAATTCCATAAAAAAGCACATTTGTGATTACATCATAATTATTTATCAAGTATTTTGGGTGTATTAGTTATTGGGAAGGTAATAAATAGATAATAGCTTTTTTTAAAAAGTCAACGCGATGTATCTAAGGAGAAAAAAGACCAACGGACCTTATTTGTATGAATGTCAGGAAGACATTTCATGGCAGGCACCCAGTTCCGATAGATTTATTTTTTGCGGTTGGCCAAGAACAAAATGCAAAACATCAATAGGTAATGAATTCTTTCAGATTTGCCACTTTAGATTTGCCACAGAGAGCTTTCTGATGCATTTTGCTGAACCGCACCAGGACTTATGGCTTAAAACTGGGAAATACAAAAGCAGAAATAAGAACAGAAGTATTCCTTCTGCATTCACCTCAGGCATGCAGGACTCATCCTGCGGGATCTTGCCATGAAAGCCACTAATGCTATTTCATACTGTAATCTTCTTTTGGGATTTCTACTTGCTTCCCTTGTTAAACATACAGGAGCCTATACAGTATTCTGTATGTCTGCAAGACTGAAAAATGATTTTTGATGCAGCACAATTTGTGAGGTGTTGCAGAGGAGTTCAGGTCGATGACCGTCATGTTATTAATGAGGTAATAATTCATCCTACAACATCCACCCGCTATGACACCAACGTCTTTCAATAATGCTTAAGGATACAAACATATAGTACTTTGTACTTTGACTATGGGCAGCAGAATAATTGCAATCAATACAGAGCTGAGGGATTCTTTTCTCTTCAGGTTTACACACTGCTGATTTGATTTGTCAACTACATTTGACAGGAGGGACCTCATTGGGGTTTGCATTGAAAGCTAAACATGCTTGATTTAAGATTCACCGATTTTTGGAAATATGCAATTCAACTGAATGTGGCTGGACGAAAGGAGGAGGGACGAGCGATGGCCATCAAGACTACAGCTATCGCCAAGCACTCTCACTCCAGCATGGACGTACAGACGACAGCTGCAAATATACACAGAGGAAAAACAAGATTCCTAAGCTGACTCCCTCTGGCCACCCCCCCACACACACACACACACACACACACACACACCATCACCACCACACGACCGCTACCACTGCAGAAACCTCCCTTTCCCTATGAAACATTCAGCTGTCAGCCGCTTGACCAGGCATCCACACTCTCACCAGGGCCAAGGATGTTTGTAGTCTGGCTCCTGCAGCAAGGGGACAACTTTGCACCACAAAATTATTAATAAAAACACTAAGACTGACTGGTTTGTTCTGTGGTTGTTACTTCAGACATAAGTGTGTGTGTGTGCATGTGTTACTGAGCCATTTATGTAAAGCAACCAGGAGCCAAAGGCAAGGCTTTACCAAAGTGCACTGAGCTGAAACAGCTGCAACAATAAAAACTTTCATCTGTTTTAGTAATTATATTATTAATTCATTACTGAATATTTGCATTTCTAATCAGGTCTGTATTTCTTCTGTATCGTTTGGGTTCCACATTTATTATTCGTCACTGCCCACATCCACAGCTATGAAGCTGAGATTTTTAGGCTTAAACTGGCTTCAGGTTTTTAATCATGCAATGCAACCATAGATCAGGGTTTAGAACTGAATAAAACTCACTTGCTGATAGGTGCAGCTGCATAATTTCCATGAAAAGAATCAGGGCTTTGGAGTAGAACTACTGAGTTGATAAATAAACTTCGGTCTCATAAATTCTACTAAAGCCTTGGGTCTCCGAGTCTGGCTAACAAATCTATGTGCACATATTTTTGTTTTTAATAAAATGTGGAATACCGTGTAAAAGCCTGTGGATGTTGTGTGTCGCTCAAAGAGGTAAATGTGAAGGCCTTTGGTCAAGTGCTTGTCTCTCTCTGACGTGCTCTGAAGCAACAACTCATCTACGTATTCCCACAAGCTCTCATCTTTCCATAGTCTGTGTAGTGCCACTTCTTTGGGCTCGGAGGTCGACACTTTTTATACACTGACTACTTATACATGGATGTTCTCATGATAACACCTTCTGATAGTGACGGCATGGACATGCTATTATGAATCTTCTGCCCAGACGATGGTTGCAATAAGCTAAAACTATTTTACAAGTGTTACCTATCAAAAGGATTCAGATATATTTCTTTTTTTCCACCTGAATCGAAGCCAACAGATTTTGGCTTTTGTTGTGCAGAGGAAATGGCCTCATCGGGGATATAGAACTGTTTCTGTTTTCTTGTACAACAAAATAGAGAGATGATAAAACCAAACAATGAAAAGGTTTAGAAGGGAGAAATGAAATCATAAATACTGGCAGCACCACACTGTTAATGCCATATTTTAAATCTAAGCACTTCCCAAATGGCCACCATCCCGCTTTAAATGTCATCTCCCATCAAAACCATGTGGAAGCATCGTCTCACCGTAGCAGAGGTAGAACTATTGCTCTCGTTCTTGCTCACTGCTGCCTGATACATGGCCAAGCGCTCCCTCACTGACACTGGCTCGGGCTGCTGGTGGTCAACGCTCCAGTCCTGGGGACGTCCTGATCTTCCTGTGCTGCCGACCGCTGCAAATATAAGAAATAAGCCTTTAAGGGGTCAGTGGTCTTATGATGCATCATAGCTAGTGAGCGCGTAGCCTTTAGCTTTTGGAAGTTGTTTTCTCCCCCGAACAAGCTGCTTTAGGCAGATTCAGCCAAATGGATTTTCTGACGTTTTCTTAAATGAAATATGATCATGATGAACAGACACCATATTCATTCAGAAAATGCCAGATGGTGCCTTCATGTCTGAAATATGAAGGCTGCAGTTTAATTTTTTTCCCCCCAGATCAAAGTCCTTGTAATCCCAGCCTGACTTTATTAAAGATATCTGCATAGTTCTGTGCACAGTTGGCACAATCGCTAAGGAATGGCTGGAAGCAAATGATCTGTAACGAGTATCGACATGAAACCGAAGCTGCACTCTCATCAATCAACAGGCACTATTTCGCGATTCTCGCTGCTCGGCACATCCCCGCGGATAGCCAATTAAATGGGAAAACTGATTTTGCATTTGACTTTTCAGAACTACAAAGCACGATTAAGAAACAGAGCTGGATCCATTAAGGCTCAGCGCACGCCCACACTGGACCTTTCAGCTCCTGGCATGTTTTCCCTCTCTGAGCAACAACACCGTGGGATGAAAGAGAAACCTAAATAGAAATTATTTTCTGCTGTTATGAGCTAACACTGTGACCTTTTGACATTTTGAAATCCTACTCATTGTTGTGTTTTTCCCGGAGTCATGTACATTTAGTATGATATAGAGCTGGGGGGTCAATTTAATTCCTACTTTAGAGTGGATTCAAATAATGGCATTTGCTTTGTAAATACACATATAAGTGCAGTCAGCGTTTCCTTGGTGCAAAAGCATTGGTGGTCATCGTCATCATCATACTTCTGAGGCCACTTAGAGTTTAGCTATGGCTCCACTGGCTCAAAACACCCGTCTGTTTTCTAACAATTTGAAGTTATATTTGAATCATTGGTGTGATGTGGTCTGTAATCCCACCAATTTTCGATCGGTGCGATGTCTGACGTGTTAGACTAACCTCCAGCCCCTCAGGCAGAGGCAGAGTGTCCTGGAGACAGCAGGATCTGAAAATAAACTGAATTTTGTCCACTGTATTATGGGCCAGCGATACAGGTCAGATATCCTATACCTTAGGCTGCGGTGTACTGTGATGACAGAAACACAATAATGCTCTCATATATCACCCAAGAGAAATGCTGTTGTCCTGCTCTGCAGAGCCAGACATGTCGGGGCTTTAATGGCTGAGAGTGATGAGGGCAACACTTTAGATATCTCTGACTTCTGAGAGAGGCATGTCATATGCAACGCCGCCATGACACGCGGATGAGGTAACACGGACTGACTGGAGGAAAAAATAAAGCCATCCTTTTTATAAACCGGCTCGGTCTCTCTGCCAAGTCATGTTCCCCCGTGTCAGGGAGATTTATGGACTGGAAGTCGGGGCGATAGAAATAAAGGGAAGGACAAAACAAAAACGAAGAGGCGAATCAATGAATAACTTTAAATGAGACCATTTGAGACGATGCCAGTAATCAAATCGTGACACCAGCAGATGTTTAATCAGCATTAACAATAACGTTGAAATGGTTTCATTGTGTGAGAACGTAACAAAGCCAGAGCCTGTGCTATAGTTTGATACCACATTATAATTATTACAGCCTATTTTCAGCTTTATGGCGTGCAAACAGGAGCGCCTAGAGATATATTTTTTTTCCCTTTTAGCTCCATATCTCTTCAATACCACGTGATGAAACCGGTTGGGGGGGTGATAGAAAAGAAACTGCAAGATGTCAAGGGAGCAGGCCATTTTACTGCTGCTGTGCCTGTCACGGAGGCTATATGAAGCCAAGCCGAGGGCCATCGACACCTCCCCACTGCTGTCTGCCCCAAAATGATCAGAAATCTGGCAAATGGCGGCTGAGGGGTGGAGTAGGGTGATGGGGCAAAAGACCGCACAGGCAAATATGAAAACAGAAAGGGTCATTTCCAAATGTGAGTGTGTAGTTTTGCAGGTCGAAGCTAAATGGATGCACAAGAATCTGTATCTGGCAAAGGCCATCTGATAATCAAAGAGGTGACACCCTCTTTCAGCACAAGCCTTTAACACCCAATTTTCTGTTCATTACTTACCGACCAAAGCTTTTGGTTAGCAAGGTTTGACAGCGGCACCAAATGGGGCTACATTAATTGAAATGTCAGCCATACGGGGCAATTTCTTCCCGACAGACAAAAGCAAAACGGCCACGATAATTGAGCTGTCAGATCTATCAAAGTAAGGCTATACTGACACTGGATTACCCTCCGGCGCTTCGTTATGCTAGGCTAAGTGCTTTGTCTCCTGATTTGCTATACTTTGAGATTATTTTAGATCGGATTGCTGGTGGTTGTGTCAATTGAAAGGAAACAGGAAGAGCTCATGCATGTTTTATGACAATGCACAAATCCTAGTGGAATGGCAAAACACGCACTATAATGTCACGGCTCATTTTATTTTTGCACCTGATCTTTCAGCACACTACAGCTTTGCTTCAAAGGGCTGTCATATATGCACAGCCGAGGCACATCAACCCTATTCATTACCGGCTAAACTGCCATCTACCGTTCCTAATCTGGCTCCTTCCACTTATCGCTTCAGCACAAAAAAAACACTTTCGAAGCGCTGGGGTGACGTTGAGGCTTATGTTGATGCAAGATGCGGCCTTAAACTGCCTATAGTCCACATAAATCACTTACCTTATGTAAGTGTGTAGGCTGTACAAGTGACAATATAATCCAAAAGAAGCAAAATGTCCCTTGGATCCAGAGAGAATTCTATTTAATCTGGTGTCTGGTCTTCACATGAGCAAATCCGGGGCAGAGACAGACAGCGTGGCCTGGAGACCAGCTCCAGCAGAGTGCAGCTTAAATGAGACCCAGGCATCCAGTGACAGCTGATTTTATTTTAGAAGTCCCCCTTGGTTAAAAAAAAATATAGGATGGACTTGGGGGGTGGGGGTGGGGGGGGCTAGGTGGATGAGGGTGGTCTTTTTTTAGTTTGGAGGTAGTCAACATGCCCTTAACCTTATGTCACGGCAGTCTTATGGATGCCGTCGGGGACACAGTGTGAGCTGGAAAACACCAGCAAGTTCTCCAGTCAATAGCCCAGTGTGAAGGCTCCCGCATAGGTGACAAAAATACAGATTTGTACACACTTACGTCCGGGTCAGAATACATGAATTTAGCCCAAAGACGAGTGATCTGATATTTAGGATGTGTGTAGTCCCATCCAGACATTAGACTTACTCACCATGAAAAGTACCTATTTTGCAAAGCAACATTCTCTCCTCATTTATGGTGCACTTTAAACATCAAATGCTTAATGATCCAGCCCTAAAGATTATCCAGGAATATCCTAAAGAACTGTAAATGAATCTTTGAATGTGTTTAAATGTGCATTAAATTGATCCTTTTGATGGAAAAACAAAAAAGGAAGAAGATTCTCTTCATGTTGAATTAGGGAATTCTTAAGTGAATCATTCATAAGGTGTTGAGTCTCACTCCCAGGAAGCTCACTAGTGTTCCAATAGATCACCTTTGGTCTTTCACTATGCTGGGATAAACAAAGAATCTGCTGATTATAACTCCATGTTAGTTACAATCGATCCAAAGATTAACCTCTCAGCAGAAAATAAATACCATTATTCCAGAAAATGCCAAAGAAAATCAATAAAAATAAATTATTGGAATAATACTGACTTGGCCGGGTCAAACTAATATACCCATTAGTCCCAGCTGACAATGCTTCATATGCTCAGAATGCTGAGCTCAATTACTTCAATGATCAATGCTTATCAGTAAGTGTTTTAGCAGAAAAATGTGTTGAAAGCTCGGCCTCCCATCCTGGGGGGATCGTGTGTTTTATTAGATGCATTTATTCCTTTCTTTCCTCATTGTGCTTACTTCTTGAAGGCTGGTTGGCCTGAAGCAATAGCAAAGGTCCTCTTTCAAACCTGTGACCTGTTTGTGGCTGATCAGCCTGAGGCTTTTTCATCCACTCACTCTCAACCTACCTCCATACTTGATAATACAAGAGAGAAGCTGGCCTGACAAAGTCTGGAATAATTTATCTGTGCGCTCAACATATTCTTTGTGTGTTTTACCGTCCTGGTGTTCGGTGTTCAGCCCACCCCGCGAGGCAAAGCTGGCAGCGCATCGGCGAGAGAAAAAGGTGGTTATCAGACTTGTGGAGGAGCTGCTCTCACCTGATAATCCCGCTGAAAGAGCACATGGATTTCCTGTTCCTCATGGAAAATAAACATACCCCTCTAGAATACCCAATGAAGTTCTGAACACACACTCGGAGCCGAGACCACGTCCCACGAGTTTTAGCTCACGGCAACTTTCTGTAAATAGAGCCCCGAATTCCATTAGTTTAATTTGTGTAAGCAAACTGCCAGTATACAAACTCAATTCCCAGGTTCTATATCAGTCGGTCTAGATAGAACATCTGCTCTGGAACGAGGTGTTCTGATCAATACAAATGCATATTTCACTGTGAGAAAACCATGTGGATACATTCCCATGCGGTTTAATTTCCAGTCAATAAGATAGGGTCTTTCTATTCTGAGGTCAAATGCAATTTTCGACACACACACGCCTGCACTAATGGTGATATGCTGTTTTATAATCAGGCACTTAATAAAATGAGAAAATCCACAATAACACAGTGTGGCTTATTTTTAGAACACACACAAACACACACACATACATACATACATACATACATACATACATACATACATACATACATATACATACATACATACATACATACATACATACATATATATAAATATATATATATATGAGAGGGAGGAAGAGAGGGTGGGACGGACGGACAGACAGACGGACAGACAGACAGACAGACGACAGACAGACAGACAGACAGACAGACAGACAGACAGACAGACAGACAGATAGATAGATAGATAGATAGATAGATAGATAGATAGATAGATAGATAGATAGATAGATAGATAGATAGATAGATAGATAATATACATACGCCTTTAATTTGCATCTTTTTTGCCAAGAGTCGATACTGTGCATGGTTTCCAAAAGCGCTTTGGCAGGAACAACAAGGTAAACGCTGGGAAAAAATGGTCATAATTTTCATTTTTGTAAGGTTGTTTTGCCTGTGTCTGTTTCCAAGTCTCATTCTTTCACAGCAAAAAAGCACAATAAAATAAGCTGTGTTTAAAAGACAAGGTAAAGGCTGGTCAAACTTTAACAGGAAGTTAATGACCTCAGGAACCCCTCAAGCCTGTACTGTGTACAGATATTGAGTTGACACGCCCAGAGCCACCCCTGGCCAGATTCCAATCAATAGACATCTTGGCCCGACTTCAATTTTCTATTTATGCAAATAGGAATGGTCTTAAAAGTCACTTGTGTTGCAGAATAATCGCACATTGATAATACCGGGGAGGCCACTGATACTTTTGGGTGGAAACCCAAAAGTTTTCAGAGGGTATTACAGAGTCATCACTGTCATCCTAAAATCCAGCTGCTTCCTGTGGTAAATCCAACTGGTGGGATCAACTCTTTTAAAGGAAAATGCGGGAGCATCTGTGAAGTTTAAACAATCTCCAACTCGTGCAAAAAATATATAGACACAAGCTCTACAGAATAAAAGCCAAAGTGTTCCTGTGCTGTCCTCACAAGCATGTGTGTGTGGTGACTCTGATCGAACATAAGAAGAAACAATTAAACAAGGAGACAGCAGCAGCATGGAGATTTAGACCACAGCTTTGCATCCAGTTAAAGCGTCTGCCCCCCCCCCAAATGTGGTGTCTGTCCTGTGTCCCGGTAGATTATGGAGCATTTGCTTGTCAACAAAGACTGAGGCTGTCGATCACTTGGGGCAACAAGAGCAGTTTGGCAAGAAGTGGTAAATGTAGATGTGTAACAGAAGAGACAGCACACAGTCACATACGAAGTGTTTGTCTGTGTGTGTGCTTGCAACCTCATTTTTTGACACTTTAATGCTTCTTCTGCCCCCTTAAATGATTTTAATAATTTTCCATTTTGACTTTCAAAAGCTTGTAAATACACAGTGCGTGCATAGTGCCGTGAGCATGTGCATTATCTACACATGCTGTTACGCTTAATGCCATAAAAGCCACAATAGATTGTCCTTGCTTTCCTTTCAAATCAAATTCTAAGTCTGCATTACCGACCAGCTCCGGGATTATCTGTCTTTGACTGGTCAAATTAACGCAACATTTTTGCTGCTGCTGCACTTAAGAAAGATGATTTCCTTTCAACCTTTAGAAAAGCTCCGATACAATTAGGCCCTAAAGCACATACAATACACCAGAGAGGTCAGAGTATTACTACTGGGTTTATTGGACTGGAGTTAAAAAGTATACCCTGCCCTATAACCTTTATCTCTACCATCTAGATCACTTAGAAAACAAACTGGAAGCATCACCTCAGTGCTATCGCACAAATGGGAACCCGATTTTGACTTCCCATTAAAAACCTGCCATGGAGGCACTCTTATCTGGCCATGAACAATCTAGTATTCCAAACCCATTTCTGTCAAATCATTATCTTAAAGAACAGATGGGATTAGCTGTAATGTTGCTGCATGAAAGACAGATCCGCCTGGCGACAGAGCCACATACTCACAGGAAGTGGTATCCACACAGAAGGCCATGGTGGGATCTGCCGGTGGATCGGCCTGGATGCGACTGCTGGACGTCGTTGTTCTGGACAGGAGGGCTGTTACTTCCTTGTCAGGAGAAACGAGAGAGGAATCAATGAAAACACCTGCGCTCGTTCCCAGGAGAGGGGGAGAATACACACGTACAGTTCACACGCATAGCAGCTGCTAGAGTCAAGCAATTTGATAAGTTTTTAGCTTTAGGGAAACAGAAAATGTGTATACCTGCACAAGGTAGAAGACCTTCAACAGTAAACACTGCCTGGTTACTTAGTTCAAACAGCTTGGCTGAAATTTAATAGAGCCATTTCATGGTACTAAAGGCATTTTTACCAGTATTTTCAAGGGTCTCTATTGATAAAAGGGACAACCTTGGCGCACACGGGCTTGTTTTTACCTTGAAGCGTTTTGTAAAACTTAGAAGTCAACCAGTGCACTGCATCTAGTCTGCTGCAAATCGTCCCTGAGGGGAACAAGCACACCTGTGTTTATGCATGTTTGCCGGCGTGTGGGTCTCTGGAAATGTATGGAACTCCATCTTTTTCCCCCTACATTTGCAAATCAAATGTATTCCCTACAGCATTTTTTTTTCCCAAGAGCATCTTGTTAGGCATCAGTGTGGAGTGACATGAAAACAGCTCTGCACGCAGCATCACCACATTGCTCACACACACCCGCACGCACACACTCTTCAGAGTTTGCTAAAGGACAGAACATTGTCCTTTAGCAAAATCCCAGGACGGCATGCACGGGAATTAGCATATTTTTCTACAGTGTTAAACACATGCGCACACTACAAAACTGTTTTGTACACATCCTCTGCTGCTTTCCATCACTGGCATTGTCATCCCTTGCTAAAGCCCCCTCACATCAAATGAGACTCAAATCAGTGAGCCACAATGAGCAGCAGTACAAGGTCCAGGCTGGCTGCTAACAGGCGGGTGATTAAATGCATGAGAAAGAAGAGTGCTTTGGTGAAAATGTGTGTGTGCGTGCATTTGTGGCACTGATTGCAGCTGGCTGGAGTGAAGCAACATTCACTGAATGAGAGCCATTAAAGAGATTCCAACATTTATCTCTCTTTGACTTGGATTGGCTTGTTTACACTTCATTTAAAGGCTGCAGTAAATTATGCAGCTTCTACATGTGGCTTGTGGGTGTAAACACAGTTTGAAGTATTTTCTCTGTACGTTAATAGTTTCTAGTTGCATCACAGCAGATTGAACATCATTGAATCGCTTGACAAAATTATCAGCTCAGTGCATTGAAAAAACAGCAAGAGATATTATAAACAAGCTTCTCCACGTCTCACTAAAACTGAATGATGCGAAGTCGGTGTGGCAACAAAGTAAGCATCGATAATATACTGTAAAACAGGTCGGAATTCAGAGTTTTCAAGAAGGGATGGATGCCTTGCATATTCTATGAGTATACACAGTCTCTGTATTACCATAAAGCTCTTAGCTGCAAACACAAACTTAGATTGTCGCTACAAAACTTTGCAGAAGAAAGGCAAAGCTGGCCCCAATAGATTGTATTTACTTTGAAAATATCTGTCTGCTAATCCAAAGTCTAACCCTAAGGATGCGTGCTACGAAGCAGCATTTTGATTTCCCTCTCTATTCTGTGCCACGCCATCATTAATCAGATATGAGGAACAATCATCTATTTAATAGAAAGCAGGGAGTCCCATTCCATATGTTCTCCTTGGCTCAGCCTGCGGATGAGGAGGAAGGTGTGGGAGGGTATAGGTGGTGATGCTGTCAGATATGTGCACATATCTCCAACAGACAGAGTTAATAAATGAGCGTGCTTGGTGAAATCTGTCTAAACATTGCTGGCTTGTCAGGGGAGGAGAGGAGAGGAGAGGAGAGGAGAGGAGAGGAGGAGGAGAGGAGAGGAGAGGAGAGGAGAGGAGAGGAGAGGAGAGGAGAGGAGAGGAGAGGAGAGGAGAGGAGAGGAGAGGAGAGGAGAGGAGGGGAGGGGAGGGGAGGGGAGGGGAGGGGAGGGGAGAGGAGGAAAAAACTAGACAACAAAATTCTACTCTGGCCATATGGTACCAGCACATATAGAACAGCTGTCTGCTAACCTGCTTGTAGGACCTGTGATAGACACACAGTAACAGCGAGGAGCAACACGTACACAGCAGGAATAGCAAGGTGACTTCACCTTTGCATTTGTGCCTATTAGAGGCAGATATCAGACAACCCAGGAATGTGTAAACTCGCTCTTCCACGTCTAAGTATGTCACACTTTTACACTGATTGTCCTTTGCCTGCTGTTGACATTTTTATCCTCTAACAAGCTAGCTTCTGCCAGTAAGAGTTTAATGACATGCAGTGCTCTGCGGTGGGTCACCGAGGAGAGATGTCTGCCCGGCTTCTCAAATGTTCTCCCTCCCTCTGACACTGTCAATGTCAGTCGCAATAATTCAATTAGCAAAGAACTGTGATATCAAATGTCATCTGCCAGGACGTGACAGCCTCGGCCATGGAGAAAGGAGAACGCAATGTTTCGAAATCTGCTCGGGGAAGCAAATGATTGATCGCTATCTTCACTTTTTGCCTCCAAAGATATATTTGAACCACAGCTAAAGAATGTAACTTGTTTAAATGTGAAATGCAAAAGGGGAAAAAAAGTCTGAAAAGAGTTTTGTTGACAGAAATCTCCTCCCTGACTAGTTTGGGGTCAAATATTGTGCAATTTGCCATGTTTTTGCTGGAGTCGGTGAAGTTGCGGTGAAACATAAATCAATATCTGCAGGTCCAACGTGGCATTTCAGAGGAAAGCGGGTTGCCACCTTGTCCAGACTCGCTCACTGATTTCAACTGTCTCGTCTGTATTTGTTGTAGTTCCAGACGCAGGTCCCCCGCCTGTCCTCCTCAGTGACCTTCTTGCCCTGTCCATCCATCTTTCATTCATTTGGACGATTCCTTGCCCTGTGTGAAACAAACAACGTATCAATCTCTCATTAGCTCACAACATAAATGAGCATCTGGGGGAAGCTGGCAGAACCTGAGCGGGCATTTGCAGTAGCACTATAGTTCCGTCTTCCTTTACATTTTAAATATCCCCCACCATCCATAAAAAAACAAACCAAACCCCTACCCGTGGTGCTTGTGGTTCAGCACCCTCCTACTGCCTTGTGGCTCTGCTGGCATATAACAGTAAACAAATCAATTGGCTCCGCAAAGCAAAAAAAATGATTTGCACTTGTTTTTTGAAAGGATGAGTGGGAACACGAGTTTCAGACACCTACAGGTATCCATGAAGGAAGAATCGTGATTTTTATGTGTGCCTATATAGCAGAGAAGTACATGATGATAAAACACAACATTGCCATGTTCACAGCTCGTGCGCTCTTGTCTTTTCACTGTCTGTTACAAAGAAAGAAAAGTGCAAACAGGAGGTTAAGATGTATTTTCCTTTCCATCTGTTGACTTTTAAATGTCATTATGGTTAATTTAACAAGGCAGCTGCGCCGGAGGTATAGGCAAAGACATTGAGAATAGCATCAAATCACTCTGGGTGCTGGGTAAAGTCATTTGGGACAGGTCTTTTCGTCCAAAGGCCACACTCCTAGACTGTGAGTACAGCTCAGTCTCAGCTGCACACATCCACTTATGAGGTGGTGATTTCCATCAAAGGCCTAAAGGACAGTTCAACGGACTAAAGGACAGTTTAACAAAGGTCAGCAAAGGTCGTGAGGAAGGGAAAACGCATGTATCGCATGTACTGTACCAGGTGGAACTGAGGACTGTGTGGAAAACTTTTATTTGCTTACAAATGCTGCATTTTCACATTATTTCACCAATAGCTGAGTGTTAAGGAACTCTAATTTGGAAGCGCTACATTTAGAATCGAGTCCTTCTATATCTTAGCATCCCATCATCAGAGCATTGGAGTTTTCAGGGAAACAGCATTGTAAGCCCGTGGAGTCATTCTGGCTGTGGGAGTAAATATAGCAAAACCTGCAAGAAAACCTTTGGTAGCAATATGAGGAAAAGGTTAATGAGGAAAAAGGAGTCCTAACCTGAGGAGGGAGAGTGATTAGATCTATTATGTTTCATCCAAAACTTTCTTTTGTTTTATTAAGTGCATATTCACCCTGCACAGTTACTACAGATGTGGGTTTGTGTTCTGGAAGCAGGAGAGATGCCAGGAGGCACTGAAACCTCCAAAATGCTCAGAGCACCTGTCTGGGGGCAGCCTACCTCCTCCCAATCCTCTCTGTTTATTTGTGTTCATATAATAAAAACCTGTTTGCTCCTTGTATGTGACTGTTAAAAAAGCCCAATAGTTTCTCCAAGTGGGATTAATGAAGTATTTCTTCTTCAAGGTCAACACATCAGTCGCCCCCTTCTTCTCTCGTTAGCTGTGACAACTTCTCTCTGGCTTTAATTACAACTGGTGCCATCAGCATTTCCTTTTTGCAGAGCATTCAGCTTCTTTTGGGTTTGTTTCCATTCCTCTATGGACCGCCCTCATTAGACGGAGGCACAGCGATGCTTAAGGCAGCCGTGGGCAAAAAGGGGCACAAAAGAGCCAGTTCAGACAGAGCGAAGAGAAGAGAAAGAGATGAGGCAAGAATCTGCACGATAAAGCCAACCAGTGAGTGAATGGACACCGAGCACAGAATCGTACGGGGCTCATACGTCAGACAGGGAAAAACAAACTCCATCAGATCAGCAGAGGCTGAGAGAGGGTGGAGGAGACAATGGTGCACGGGAGCTAGAGTCCAAGAAAGGGCCCAAAAGTGAAAGCCATTGTCACAGAGAGGCCAGAGGCACAATAATGTAAAATAGGGAAAAAGGATTCAGGGACATACACCACAGCATAGAGTGAGTTACAACCAAGGCCCTGGGATGTGCAATTGCTCTTTGTTCTAAGCAGAACTGCAACAGATAAAGCTCTCTGCTCCAAAAACTTGCTGAGATTTATGTCCAAGAGGCACGTGCTTTGTACCTGCACGCACACACACACACACACACACACACACACACACACATCTTTGGTTCCAGTTTCCTCTCTGAGAGCTTTAAAGACCGTGAAAGTGTGTGCGGTGTGTTATTCTATCCTGGGTCGGCTACATGATGCAACACTTTGTCAGAATGACATTTCCAGCTCTGCCTGTTCGGGATGAAGCGTGCAGCAGTTATTAATTTATAACATCCTTAAACTTCAATTTATAAAGTCAATGGGAGTCACAGAGGTCATAAACGACTGGCTGGAATATTAAAATATAGATTTACATATGAAAACTACCGCAGGTTAAAGCAAACCATATTTAAAGTTCAACAACAGATCCAAGATTTGATTATTTTGGGTGCTCAGTCTTTCAGATATTGGACATATTTCCAGTGCCGAGGCTTTTAGTCCTTACAAACACCAGCGCTAGCTGTGGTTTTTGTGCACATGTGTGCCAGTAGGGGGCAGTATCTGTTCAGGCTGCTGCTATAGAGTCAGGTGGGTTAATCAGCACAGTAGCGGTGAAGCCATTGTTTGTGACCACGCCGTGGCGTGCAGCGTAGCCTTATTGAAACGTGTATTGACTGTTTGGAAACGTGGTTGTGCATAATAAATAAAAGTAAATATTTGGACATTTTGGCTGCGATGGTGGGCCTGTACATTGGCAGGCCTACAAGCCCTTCAGACCAGCATGCAGAGAAAAACTACTATTTCCAAACACACACGCGCGACCTTAGTTTCAGTTGAATAGGCAATCACAGGCTGAACAGAGAGGATTTTAGCAGATTGATTCAAGTATCTGCTGCCGAAGCATTTAAAAGCAAAAACTAATTTTGTGGGGAAACGGAGAGACAAGAGTGTTAACCAGGTTGAGGAGTTTGTTGAAATGGCGGCCCGGTATAAAAATTACCAATAATTAGACCAAGAGAACAGAAGAGAGAGAAGAGTGGGAGTCGCTGTGTGATGGTAAAGGCCGGCAGGGATGCACGTTTGACGCCAGGGCTACATATCGTATCATAACCCCCGTCCTCTTAAAAATATATAATCTAATTTGGAAACGTGGAGCTGGAGAGTGTAAAACTGGTCATCCTCTGACTGGTCCATGATGAAGTCATAATATGCAGTCCATTACATAGTGCTCTGCTCTGCTGCCATTTTTAACTGCCCCCTGGCCCCCCGGGCACAGTTTTAGCCACCGCTGGCGTCCTGACTCTGCACTTGTCCAGCTCTACGGGCCTTTCCTGGGCTCACGATCTCGAAAGCTCTTAGAGCAGAGGAGAGTGTCTGAGGATTGCGCCTCTCCCTAAACGACGACGGCGTGACCCAAATCTCGTGAGCAGCTGACAAATGAAAGCATGACAGATGTCCAGACTTGAGTTTTGAAGCTCGGCTGCTGAAACTCAACACTGAATTCATTGAGGCGGAATCAACGCTAACGTTTCTGAGCATCGTGAAAAACTATTCTAAATATACTTAATGATCTCACTCATACATGCTGTGGTCGTTCAGATATACTGTGTATATATATTTAGTCTGACTATTTTGAGCGGTCTATATTCATTCTCCTCAAGCTATATATTGAGGACGGGTCGCTGCTAGTTGCAAGTGGCTTTTAAGAGGGCCGAATTCTGACCGACTTGCTCAACGCCAGGGGGAAACAAAGTTGTGGGAAAAAGAGAAGATGAGTGATTAATTCAGCAGTTGGGTCTGAAATGGGATGTGGTGGGGCTTAACATAACTAAAACATGAGTAAAATTTGTTAATCACACTCCGACCTTCTTCAAGTGCCGAAAATGCGAGTCAATTTTCCGTTTGATTTTCTCCCTGCTGACTCATCCTGATTCTCTTCGAGTCTTGTTAGTCGCTGCCTTCACTCTGCGGCCTTTTCTTTCACAATATGGCCCTCTGCTCCCTGCATGTAAATCAAATTTCAGAGTCTTTCATCAGGCTCCGTGCTCCACTAATGTTCCCTGAGCAATGCCCACATCACCAGACACAAACTATTTATACGCAGTGACTCCAGAGTAGCACAGGATCTGTTTTCAGCGTCTCCAAATATATTAGTGAATCAGGGAGGCGACGCTAGCTAGCAGACTGTATGCCTCACTGATATTCTGGGGATTTAAATCCAACGCAGTAAACGAGTAATACAAGGTCATCTGGTATCAAAATGATGGTAACTTCACAAACAGGCAAAGTTACCGTAGTCACTGTTTTCAGCAATGTGATGTCTCATTGGTGTCCAATTGAAGGAAAAAGGATCATCCTGGCACCATGTTCTGCAGCCCCACAAAGCAGATTTGTCAAACCTCTAAAAATATTGCGTCGCGTTTATAATAAATAATTAAAACGGTTAGCCTGAAGGTCTCTGGCTAATTGTTAAACACATAGGCTCTTGTGGGGCTGAGGGTGTCAGAGTGTGTTATCAGGTCCCACAGCAATCTGCGTGGAAAAAAGCCCCAAGATATGCCTTCATTAGCCTGCTATGGGAATGCATTATCACACACTGGAGTAAATATGCACATGCTACCACCAGACCCGCTGGGGAACAAACGACTTAACACTTATTAAGAGGGACCCACGGCAGACATCTCTGCGTTTCAATTCTCCTAAAGAAACAAACCAGGCAGCAGGTAGGAAATTGAGTGTCTGTGCAATCTGAATAAGTAAGATAAATCGGTCGGGGTTCAGAGCTGCGCCTGGCAGCTACCCCGCGGCAGCGCAGCTATTCCTGCAGCTGGGCCACAGGTCATCATCACACAACAGACTAGCACTGCATCACAAGCCTGCCTCCGCCGCCAGCGCCATTAAAAGATTTGAATCTGTGAAACTGAGGAGAAAGAGATGCCTGAGAAAAGTTAATGGAATTTTTTACGAGCTCAGTAGGTCTGATGAGGACACCGGTGTCCTCATCAAACCGGAATCAATTTTCTCGCAGACATAGTGTGACTTTTAGCTCGCTCCACACTTAAAGTGCATTTAGCTATGGCGATGCGAATTAAATAAATATAAAAGAAGTGTCTTTATTGCAGACTCATGGTCGATTTGACTGACAGGAGAGAAAAAAAGGCACATATTACTTAGATAACACTTTGAACCAAATAAAGCCATCTTCAAAGCCATGATGATATTGTTCACCTGGCCTGCACATGAATTTATAGGCTCGGTTTCTCAAAGGTATTGACTCTGGCCTCCTGTATCCTCACTTTTTTTTTACCTCACCAATAATTGAGTGGTGTACAGTGGCGCTGCATTTTCACACCATGAGGTTTGCCTGTGTAAACATACTGGGGCCGGCAGGCGTCATCGTCATCAACACCAGACATTTGAGCTGTGATCAGATGTCCAACATGCTCCAGCATCTCCCTTGTGCAGAGGACATTATTAGACAATGTAAAAAGTGAATGGACCTGGAACACTATCACCCCTTTTGATATATTATTTTGATATATTTTGATAGCAGTGAGTCAGAATCCGCTATGTTTGGCTTTACAGACAAACTGATTGTCAGTAGAGCTGATGAACTCAATCATCCTCATCCTCAATTATCAAGCATAATTATGTCTAAAACTTTAGAAAAATCCTGGCAAGATCTTTGGACCAGCAGTTATCTAGCCCTAACAAAACAGAATGCATTGAGTCAGCTAACCATGACCCATAAAACCAGTGTAACATAAAGGGACTTGCATATTTAAGGTAATCAGCAGTAATGTGATCCAGCCCACTGGCTTTATTATTCATAGTTTGATACCCTTTAGGAGGTTTGAGCTGCCTTATAGAGGTCACTAGTTAGTTATTTAAGTTATTTAAACATGTTGGTATGATGCTGTCTCCACAGCTCTGCAGTGTTGTGTGTTCCTCATGTTCTGTCCACAGTAGAAGGTAGGGACACTTTACAATTATTAACAGCTCTTCCCTATTTCTAAAATGATTGTCAAACAGGTTCTTAGCAATGGAATCAGTTCTCAAGGATTCCAACTTCAGTGATCTACCAGATAGCATACCTTGCATTAGCGTGCTGCTTCTGCTCAAATAAACGCTCTTGTCTAGATTTGCCAACAGCATCCCATAATTTAAAGGGTTCTTGGGCTTCCGCTTTATACTCAACTACAAATTTTTTCCACTAAGGTCTGACCATGGCTTTCTTCTTTTTAAGCCTTAAAAATGGCTTACTGCCTTATAAAGCATCCACTATATCATTAAACATAGAGCACACAGCTCCCCTATTCTCCTCATCTTTACAGTTCATTTCTGTATAGGACTGCATTCACACACACACACACACACACACACACACACACACACACACACACACACACACACACACACACACACACACACACACACACACCACACACACACACACACACATATATATAGGTACTACCATACCAGGAATTATCAGACTTGAAAAAGGTAGAATTACAAAAGGAATTAAGTGAAAGGTCTAGTGCCTTTCACTTTAGAATTATTTTCAATTTCAGCATTAAAAACCATTGTAGTTTTAAAGCCTTTATGGAAACAATCTCGACAGGGAGAAAAGCTATCTTTAAGCCCATTCAGACCGTGCAGTGAAGACGCATGGGAGACAAATCAGCCCTCAAGTCTCACCGTCTGAATTTATGCCAGCAAGTGGCTGCTTCAGAGGTCACAACATGAGAGGGTTAAACAACTGTGACTATCTCCATCCTACAGTCTTAAATCGCTTCAAATCCGTTTATATTGAGTAATTTTTTTTCAGGTTTTCTTCCCCAAGAATGCACATCC
This sequence comes from Takifugu flavidus, assembly GCF_003711565.1. Lineage (NCBI taxonomy): Eukaryota > Metazoa > Chordata > Actinopteri > Tetraodontiformes > Tetraodontidae > Takifugu > Takifugu flavidus. Next base: position 13,113,810 of record NC_079522.1, read on the forward strand.
TGTTAATCAGCCTGCCAGGGACACAAAAGAAAAACCTTTCAGACACCTTAAAGCTTCAATAATTACGTTTAATTAACACTATTCGATTAGTATGTGTCTGGGTTATACTTTTGATTAAAAGCGCATCATTTATCCTCCCTCTCACGTTGGGTCCGGATTAAACGCGGCTTTTAGCGCCCTCGTAGATGCTGCACTGCCCCCCACTGGACAACAGTGGGTATTACAGAAAATTAAAGCCGTCTCAGGTCGAGAGCAGTAAAAGCATCTACATTACGACACAGTTATCACGATCCTGGGTTTCCTGTGCCTTATTTTCCTGCTCTTCTTCCCTGCAATCTCTTTTCCTCTTGTTAGGCTCACCTGGGCAGGAAACTGGCAGGAGCCCCCGGACCAGCTTTGGCCCATTGCTACATTTGCATTTGTGGACCGCACTTCCTGTGTTGTCTGCTGTGCAGTGCCTTCCTGAGAGCCAGTTAGCTGCCCTTGCAGCTCTTTTGAGGGTTTTTTCCACTCCCCTGGAGTTTCCAGTGTTTTTTTTTTTTTACCTTTTGGTGTTTTGAGTTTGTAATAAAACTCAATCTATTGACTTAAACATGTTGTGCTTCAGCCTCCTGAATTCTGGGTCTGGCCTCCTGCTGGACAGCCCATTATTAACCCTCAAGACATTGTGATGAAATGGAAGAAAGTAATGGAAATCTGTTTTAAATACCAATGTTCAACTTTTTTTTTTTTTACTAGTGGTGCATTCTGTCTTTGCTTGGCTGTTTTGTTCTCACCTCTGTCTCATACACGTGTGTCAACATGTACGCGCTCATGACTGGAAGGTCGTGTAGATGCTGTAAGAGACAAGCCAGAGTCCCCCGAGGATCAGCCTGCCGCATGAGCAAAACATGCTCCTTGGCTCCAGTGCAAGAACCCCCCCCCCCCCCTTCCTGTCACCGAGGGATCCAGGCCACAGCTGAGCAACCACACGAGGGTCCCTCAGTCACCATTACAGTTGTCCGACCAGAGTCGTTTAAATAAATGAAACGGCCCACAGAAAGCAAAATGGGGAGTATCATCAAATATTAAGCCCAGAATTACAGATGAGATGGAGGCAAGGTCATGTTTTATAAGCAGCCTTCCACAGAGCTCCCGTCCCTTCTCCCTCTCTGGCAGTCTGGGATCGCTGCCCACAAGCACCATTAACACTCACTGCAGGCTGCTTTTTGTCGGGAAACGGCTGGAGGAGACTATAAACACTCATGATACAATGCCAGGCTGCAGCATGTGTAACAGCGCCAGGATGTGATGTACTGACGCCTCCACCAGCTGCGCGGCCTGTTTTCTTCAGGAACTTTGGCGGATGTGCGTTGCTTCGCCCCCGGGTGAAAGGAGCAGAGTTCAGTTAGGAGCAGCGGCATTAAAGTGTGATCTGAATGAACTCCCGATGGAAAGTTAGCTGCTCATCAACTCTCTCTAGGAGATAATCCCAGCAACTTTCATGTTTGTGCGAGACTTTTTGTGAAAAGTGTTTGGCTCTGTGGTTTCATGCCGAGCGGGTAGCGCGCAGAGGAGGCGCAGGAGATCGGTGAGATTGGTGCCTAAATCCAAAAGTAGGGGATGAGCCTGAAAATCTGACTTCAAAAGATGCTTTGGTGATGTGGTTCATCGACCCGAGAAAACACTCTCACCTCTGAGGCCAGGTGTGATGTGGTTTTAAATCCATCTCTCTCTTTGCTCCGTCCCTGGCCTCAAGGAGTAGATCTGCGCTATTCAAGCAGCAGCCGACATACCAATTAGAGGGTTATTTTTGAAACCCAGGCTTAACCCAAAAGCTCCCCTAAATAGGCCTTAAATAACATGGTGTCAGATACCAGCACTGGACAGAGGCACCGGTGGGTCTCAGAGCCACCTTCGGCCCTGAGATCTACATTCTCTGGTCCCCACAGCAGATTTTCCAAGTTCCGCTGCTATGAAGGCAGAGCTTTCCATTCTAACTCTGAGGTCACCGTTCCTGGAACATTTGGAGGGCTCAGATTTGATGTGGCGACCACATGAGTGGGAAAAACTGGGTCATCTGGGCTTTTCTGTCTCCCCATCAGACATTCCGGTGAAGGAGAGGTTTGCTTATAATGATCTGCTTCACTTCCAAAACATTTTCCTCTCCAAGAAAGAAGCTGGGAAGGGGTAAAGAAAAAAATCAGGCCAGAGAAGGCTGGAGTCTGTGGTGAAAAACACGTCTGCCTGCCAGAGTCAGCGTAATAATGGAAAATCCCAAACTGCTGCTGCGCGAATCATATCCCAGCAAACGGAGCCATAAGCGACATCCTGTTCTGCCTTCAAACCTTCACACTACATCTGAAGCGAGCTGCAAACTTCTCTCATCCTCCACCCAATACGTGCTCTCAGCGAGAGCTGCATCTGGGTCTACGTTCACATCAGCAACTCCGTTGCTGACGTCGCCTTTTCAAGTTTCCCGGGGAAACAGCAAAGGCCTGGGAGTCGCACAAGTGGGAAAGTGTATTATTCATAAAGAGTTCAGACTAAAAATGCGCAGTGGCAGTGCTTACTGTGGTGGCTTCAGCCGGCTTTTCAAACATCCTCTTCAGGCTATCAAGGGGGACGTGGAACCTCTCGATCCTCTTCTCAGCCTGCGGATCTTGTGTGTGTGCTGGATCGACGTCTGATCTCTCCACCTGCCAGCCAGGAGGACTCTGGGAAATAGAGACCGGGGCTGCTGACACGGTAGCGGCCGGCTCCTCTCCATTTCCTGATTGGATTTCCATCGTTATAGAGACACCAAACCTGCCCTCCGATCACCTCTGTTGCCTCTGGACTTGGTGCCCTGAGGGGGAGTCGACTGTGTGAGGAAGTGATGAGCGGGACATGCAGGAGTCGACTGGGAGGCTCTCTGAGCTGCACGCAGAAAGAGGAGGAGAAAAGGTTCACATAAAGCTTCTCCGTCGCTGATCTGCAGTAACGCACACGCAGATGAAACCAAGACTCATTCAAACTCATCCAGACACTTTCTTACATCAAGTAAAAAGGTCTCTCTGTCCTAATGTATTGGGTTTTGTAGCGTGGCTACATGTGAAGAACAAAAAAGCATGCAGGGAGTTCAGATTTGAGGCTTTCAGGAAGCAGATTAACAGCAACGCTTTGCCCATTCCTCACCCACCCATCCTGCCTTTAACACCAGAACAAATCATGGAAGGCCCATTCACAGCGGACGCTGCCGCCCTGCCCCGCAGACGCGACCGGGGATGTTTGTCTTACTACCCCTTTTATATTTTCTTATTATAAGCCTTGCCCTGAAAGCAGAAGACAACAGGTCCTTCTCTTATCCAAACATCCATCATGGTTGGGATGATTCCCAGCACACGGGGGTGCCGGACCATGTTAATCGAGATGAGACATTCACTGCCCTGCTCCTCAGTCAGGCTGAAAAAGATGGGCAGAGGTCAGACAATAAAGAGGAGAGATGGGATGACCCGGCAGAGGAAACCGTGGGTGACTGGCAACATGTGTCAAGAACGTAAACACAGCACATAAGGAGGGAGCGAGAGAGAGGAATCCTGATGAGCTAATCTCAAAGAATGAATGGTCAAGATACACATCTGACAGTCCTACACACACGGAGGCTTTAATCTCCAACAGCAGCAGATACATTATTCAAACAGGACCAAAGTGTCAGACTCAGATGGATCCCGTGTCCCCTGAAGCCAGCTGGTCTCCGCAGTTCCTCACAATGGGGAACATATACGCCCATACATCCTAACTGCAATAAAAAAGGTAAAAATGTTGGAAATATAAGAGAATTGAGCAGAGTATTGGGGGGAATTTGGTGTGAGAGCAAACAGTAAAGCCCCCCCAACATGAATCAGCCCATCTTTACCAGAACCAGACAACATTTCAGCCCTGGTGGGTCTCCAGCCAGACTCCACGGTGAGGTACAGCATTCAGGTTCTGTCTTGTTTCCTGCATAAAATGTTCCAAACAACTATATTTGCATGGCAGACTAGAACGTGATGCGAATCATCAAAGAAGTGTTTATTTGTTTAACTCACAAAGTCCAAAAGAGAAAGTATGCACATGCAATTAAAAGTCAACATTGATGCCCACTCGGATTAATGTGTTTACTTCCAGAGCCAAAAAGTCTTAATTGTTTCCATTAAAAAGCCTGCAAACGCAAACAGACATCAAATGAACATCCCTCAACTTTGACATAAATTGAGATGAGAAAAACTGTCCAATGTTTGGAAAAGCTGCCCCGCGTTCCTCCGTTATTTGAGGTTGTTGAGAGAGCAGAGAAGGCACAAAAGGACGCCTGCATCCGTTTATGCTAATGTCTGTCTGGTTGTGTTTGCGTTAGCTGTAAAGTGTATACGGTTAAGATCTATATGCAAAACCCCTTTACGTTAATTATAATTCAACATTTAAACAGATTAAATGTTTAATAGCCCTTCACTAAAGCCTTCGAACGCTAGCGTATAGCGGCTAAATGTTGTCACCACTAACCGACACGCGGTAGCTTCCCTCCCTGGGTCTGCATATTTTAGCCATTATTGCATATTTCTAATGACCTGATCAGCCCCACCAGTACTCTGGCTCTGTGTTCTAACAGGGGAGCAAAAAATTAAAAAATCTTCTCGCTTTAGATGCATGAATGAGCTAGTTTTTTTCTCTAGAGATCATTTAAAATGTATGTTTTACATTCCATGTCAGAACACGAGTGCTGCAGGATAATTCCAACAGAGACATGCAGCAACATTTAGTTGTCAGCTGCTGACAAGATATTGCTCTTTATCCCCGCGTGTAGCGCTACGTCCACGCTAATGTGGCTCGCTAAGAATAATGAAAAGTTCCTCACTTTTGCATCTAAGGCTCATAAAACTCACTTCTCCTCATACCAATACAATGAAAGCCGTGCTTCTGTTAAATCCACTGCACCCTGCATGAGTTCCTCTTACGTCCCCTTTTATTGTCTGCTGCTTCACTATTTTATCAGCCACCTTTGTTTCTGTGGTTTTCAATTACACTGGAGCTGTCTGTTTTTTTCCTCTGTAGGATGTAGGAGTAGCTGCAGTTCCTGCTAAATTCTATATTAATGTTTCATACCAAATAAACTCTCTAGCCTCTTATTTCCTCCATTTACCAGAGAGCCTTTCAAGAGCTCTTAATGCCTGTAATTGCTCAAGATTAGATCTTTACCCACCAAACCAAATGTGATTACTGTGGCAGCAGAGTCAGGCCCGACTCGAATCCACCTGAAATACAAAAGCACCTCTGCTATTGTCCTCTGCGTTACAGCCTTTTGGTGTTCTCAGTGCTCAGTCGGGGTCTGCAGGTGAAAATTGCCACATTTGCATTTTAAACATGTTAAATCTGAATGACCTTAATTGAACTGTAGTGAAACTCACCAAACACTTCCCTTCCTGCTGACTTTCCTGGCACGCGGGCAAACAGCCACCAATAAAGATCAAGTGTCAGCTACAGCGCTCCAGTTACAGGTTTGACTTCCTCCAGGACCAGGGGGGAAGTGGTGTCACAAGAGACTTGCATGCAGATGCATTTAATGAAATTACAGTCATTTGCTAATGTGGCTGTGCATTCGGCTGAACCGTACTGGTCTCTCTACTGTGTTTCAGAGGGCTACAATGCAGTTTGAAATTGGCATTAAATGTTAATCTATATGGTTAGAAAAGCCCGTGTGGAAATATTGAGATCGCCCGTGGCAGTGTAGTTGGGTTGTTTGACTTGAGGCCTCGCCTGCAGCGCTCTTTAAAAATGCCAGACAGACGGGGATGCCATCTGTTCTCCTGACCAGTTCACTCTCTTCCTCATCCTTCGAAATGTGTGAAAAACGGACTGCATCACATTCATGGCAACTACAATATCATAGCCAGCTTTAAAGGGGTCAAGAAAAAATAAAAATAAAAACAGAATGTTTTGGTCTGCTGAGGAACTGCAGGGTGCAACATCTCTCAGCCATACACAGGCTGTATTTGGCTGTATTCTTGTGCAAACATAAAAGGTATATACAAGGCCGAACGCTGTTAAATGTAGTTTTATGACTGAGCTCCAGTATCCAGGGCAGATGATTTACGGGAGTTTCCATTGCTTTACTTTTAAAGTACAGGACTGCCCTCTGCTGGCGAATATGTGGAAGTACAACTAGTGGTTATGAAATACTACAGCAACCATCATTCATTTATAACATTCATGCATGTTTTTATGTGGTTTGGAAGATATATATATATATAAATTATTATGTCTAACCTAGTGTCATTTATTGGCCCATGAAGGATTACATTCAATTAAAACAACCGTCACTTCCTAATCAGTTTCATCATCTTTGGAGTAATTGAATCAAGATGTCATTAATCCATAAAGGAAAGAAATTTGTTCATCAAGTTCAAATCATGTATCACGTATTCCTGTGGTCACCAAACAAGAGAGAAAACTGGATAACTCTTCTCAGGCTTGTATGTGTATTTACTGTATATAAACTCTTGTCATGGCACAAAATAAATCATAAGGGTGGCTTTGTTTCTGTTAGGTATATGTTCAATTTAAGCCCACATTAAAATCTAAATTTGTGGGAGTACAGTATCCTTTGCAAGTCACTGTTTCCCCAAGAGGTGAAGAAAGCTCTTCATCCCAGCTCTTTTCTGGTCTCACACACCTCCAGAAACACACACTCTGTGGGTCACAGAGCAGTTAGACAGCTAAGCCGCGTCTGTGTATCCCCGGGGAAACAATTACACCCGGCCAGGCAGCGGAGCTGGACAGGGGGCTGCTGGGAATTAATCATGGCTTATAACTCGGGCAGAAGCCGAAACTTTGTCACAGAGCAAGAGCTCGTCCTCCCACGATCTTCACGTCACAGGAATGGAAGAGAACTTCATGATTCATCCCACACCCCCGGTGTGGTGCATTCACATGCCATAAAGCTCTATGGATGCAGCCTCATTATATATTTTATCAATATATTCATGTGAGGAAAGCTTGTTTACACGAACAGGACAAAAAAAGCCTCTTCAATGCACTGAATGCAACTATTACAGAGATGAGCATCATGATGGTTGGTCCCTTTAAGAAAATAATGACAGAAAATGATGGTGGTTCCATGCGTTTAGGGTGGTTTTTCTCTGCAGGCACAGAATATAATCGCAAGAATCTTTGCATGCTCATCGGTGTGGTTAAAGGCATTAAAATAATTCAGATGTGCAGATGGTTGCAGCATTCTCACAGACGGACGGACGGACGGACAGACAGGAAGTAGCCGAGACAGTGCTAATGAGGAAAACGTTGAATCTATTTTACAATAAATATGAATCATCAAATGATGAAAGCATCATCATGGCTGAAATATGGTCCCCTCTGTTTAATTCGCTGTGCTGCCGTCTCTCTTTCTCTCTCTCGCTCACACACACGGGCACACACACACACACACACATGGGCACACACACACACGGGCACACACACACACACACACACACACACACACACACACGGGCACACACATGCACATGCAGCCCTCTTCCAGCTCATGCCTCAGTGGTGGGAGCTGCTCCATCCCAGCCCCCACCTCCCCACAACCCCTCTAGCTACCTCCTCCACCTACTCCCCCCTCCATCACCTCCATCCCTCCCTCCCCGCCTCCCTCTCCTGGCCGTTGCCATGGCGGCTGATTGGAAGGAGCGCTGTCTCTTCAGCACATTGCCGCTCCAGATTTGTCAGGAGAAAACAAAATAAATCAGCACACCACCAACCCCCCCATAAATGTCCTAAATGTCCAGTGAAAGGTGTCAAGTGTCGGCCAACACCTGCGACAATATTTATTTCATCTTTTTTCCATCTTAGCAGAGCACCATTTTGCTAAAAGACATTTCAGCAATGTCATTGATATTTACATTAGATATTAATGGCACCATTATACACCTTCTATAATGTGTCTGGAAACAATATTTATTAACAGACATATACAAAAAAAACATGCAACTAGGTTAAATGTTTGAATTTGGACATTGATCAGGTCATCGTTTGCATGCATTATCTAATTGACTGCATTTGCTGTGCATGGTGGTATTGCACCATGCACACACACACACCACACACACGCACACAACACATTGTTACTTAGCAACACGCAGTACAGAGTTAAAATTATCAGTCAGGTTGGACTCTAAGCTATCTGAAAACCACTTTTCTACTGGTGTTTCTCTATTCATACATTTTTAGTCAGTCCTCAGCCTCCCTGTGCAACAACCAGTCTATTCCATTATAACCAACCCACTGAGGGGAATATATGCAGGGGGGAAACACACACATATGCACTAATATTAACTTTGATCGGGCTAAAGGAGTTCATTCCTGGCTGTGGTCACCGAGTTTCCACCGTAATAAAGTAATATTAAAACTTTCTGAAAGAGGCATTAGTGTTGCTGGAGCCCACTCGGCTGCTGTCCCCTGGTCCTCGTTGGTAGCCACTGGAAATAAACTCCGTAGATCATCTCCTGAGAAAATCACTGGTCTCGGATGATTTGGAAGGAAGCTGCAACCCCAAACCGGTGCTGTTGGGCCGAGATTCGGTGGTTCCATTAGCTGCACGGCTAATTCAGCTAGCTTAAAAATAACTTTTATTTGTTTTACTCCCTTTTTTTTTACACTTTCATTCGTATCCAGTTGTTAAATCTTACACACAGGGTAACATTCCTTCTGTCAAGTCGTTGTCACCTTTTATCTTATGTGTCTAACGAACTGTTTTGCATGTTCTTACAAGACTAACATCTTCCTCAAAACGTTAGATGCGTTCACTGACGGTATGTAAAATATCGCCACAGGTGTCGGTTATGGATGACAGGCAGCTAATCTTCGCTCACTTCACCTAAACTAAAAATACTTAAAATAATCCTGCTACAGATTTAGGCTCTCCGAAAAACAGGTAATGCATAACACCTTGCTATTCTTTAAAAACAAAATTAACATTAACAAAATTATTTTGATGTTTATTTGAACTTTTCCCAGAATTTTAACGCACCATGAGGAAAAGACACAATAATCGTTTATAGTTATATTCAAATATAACATGAACAAAAACTATTTTAATCAGTATTTGGTAGTTTATTTAATGCCATGTTCTTACTGTGTGATTGTGCAAAACAAAAAGTATAACAACTTTGTATCTGACAGATAAGAATGCATTTTTACTTCCACCTGACCAGTAGCAAAATAAATCAAGAAGTTTTTGTTTTAGGAAATGTAATGGGCCCAGGAACAGGTTCAACGTTGGTGATTTGATGATTTTGAAAGGAACTTTGTTCTTCCAAAGATCAAAGCCACAAGTGTCGTTCGTGGGTCCACTTTCAGTTTGAATGATAAATTAGCTTCAGCCACATTCCACATCAAAATCCAGATTACATCTGATCTATTAAACAACCTGCCAAAATGAAGATATAAATGACACTGAACAAACAGTCCATGGGGAAAGTCTTGGTGACCTCTTGCTTTCATTTTTTTCATCTTTTTGCTTAAAAATTAAATGATGAGTTGTCAGTATGCTTAACAATGCTCTGCAAGACTGAAAAATATGGACTTGTGGCAAAATCTACAACACAATTTCCTCCCCAGCCCATCCATTTATACTAATCTATTTCCCTGAGAGCTCAAAAGACTGGCTTCACCTCAGTCAAGCTCCAGTGCTCCAGCCGGCAGTGGCTTCAAGCTAACAAGTCTTTGTGAGGGGAGAGAGGGAGAGAAAAGAGAGAGAGAGAAGGTGCAGAGCAGGAGAGAGAGTTAACACGGTGAGCATAGAATGAGGGTGCAGGCGAAAACACACGAGCTCACAGTGACAGAGATGTGCTGTGCTGCACAATAGGCTGGGGAGAAGAGACAGAGGGAGAGAGAGAGAGGAAACAGGCAACATGGCAGCTCTCACTGCATCATCACGACACATGAGGATGTTTGGCCGCTGCTGGTGAACAGTGTGTGATGCAGAGGCGAGAGTCGCAGACCTCCTGGAAACCAACGGCAAGCCAAAGGAAACAGGTCAGTGATGGACAAATGTGCATGCCTTCGCGCATGCAGAGAAGCCCATCCTGTGAGGTTTCAGCATGTCAGAGGATGGCGCTGATCTACGTTCGTCAAGAGCAATTCCTCTGTTGGCACCAAGGATGTGGGTATGCAAGGAGAGTAGGAGGCTGTGCATGCATGCAGGCATGTGAGAGGGCTTCTACATGCATGTGTGTGTGTGTGTGTGTCCATGCGTTTGTGCTTTAATTGGAACTGGCAAAAAGAGCCCAAAGAGAGACATGTAGGTTAAAGAGACACGAGCAGACAGCACAGGAAATCCTCCAGGAGCGTGCACATTGAGACGTTTCTCTGTATGATGTATGTGTCCTTCAGTTCACGGAGGATCTCGAAAAGAAATTCGTCTAACGTTCAGATTATCATCGGTTTTGTGGATGAAGAGAAATATATATTTGTGGTATATACATATATGTTAATATATCAAATATGGAGACCAGCAAGTACAAACTGTAATATGGACATCAGGTAGACAAAGTGAGTGATGGTACTGCTGTGGATGCTAATAGGACGTTATCAGGAAGAAAGGGCAGGTAGCAAAAGATGAATGGATGGATGGATAGAAAGAGGAAGGAGACAAAGCCTGTGAAAGGAAGCGCTTGGGCCAGCATTCAGCTCTGCTGCTGCATGTGATGTCATCACCAAACCAGTCCAAGCAGTAGCTACAACAGTTCTGACTAACGTTACATGGAGCTCTCCACGTTCAGACGTAAAGGAAGACACATTTAGCCCACCCAGATCCTAACATGAGGAGAATCAAACCGCCCATCAGCCTAATTTTCTCTTTGACTCCAGAAAAGCACTGGGAGTGACCAGTAGGAGGCGCCACACGATGAGCGGAATCCTGAAGAGGAAGCTGGAGGAGGGTCCGGCCCCTTACCTGGCTCTACAGGGTTCGGAGGACGACGACGTTTCCTGCAGCGACAGCGGCAATAGCAGCGACAGTCTGAACCATCCCGTCCCGTCTGGACTGCTGGACTGTAAGGTCACATTACCCCGGAGCAAAGATTAGAGCGTCAGACTAATGGTTGATGGGCAGCAGCCAATAAAAACATTACTTTAGTGAACCGGGCGGGGGATGGGGGGGATGGGGGGGCTTCAGGGTTGATTATACTGTCTTACGGATTTAATGTGGCTCCTGTGTGTATAAATCTGTCAAAACCGCCCCTCCTCACGTATGATGTCACCCAATGATCTACACGGGACAGCTTCTGTTAAACCCCTTTATGTAATCATGGTTGGGTGAAGACCACACACGGCTGGATGCCACTTTATAACGTGCTCGCCTCTGACCTTATCTCAGCACAGCTCCTCAGCCCATGAAGGGAGAACCTTTCCTGATGTTTACTATGACTGGAGTGTGCAGTAATAATCCAAGAATATCACCTTGATTTGTTTTGGTGTCAGCCTCTAATTCTAATTAGCATCTTAAGCAGTACCAGGGGGGTTAGCTAGCAACCCAAGAGCACCATGACTCTGAGGGTCACGAGGGCTCTCTGATTGGTTAGAAAAGCTTCTGCTACATTAGGTGAGACTCGCCGCTCTTACTGTTTTTCCCGTCTGGATTTCAGCCGCCCTGCAGCAGCAGTCGAAGCGGATGCGGGGCCGCAACGTGCACTTTGAGAGCGTGACAGTCTACTACTTCAGCCGCAGACAGGGCTTCACCAGCGTGCCCACGCAGGGCGGCAGCACGCTGGGGATGTCCCCTCATCACAGCTGGGTCAAGCGCTTCAGCCTCAGAGAATTTGCCATGGAGCAGAAACAGAGCCACTGGAACATGCTGAGGGACCATCTGAAGGAGGAGAAACTCAACGCCATCAAGCTCAAAGTTGGTGGAACCACTCTGGAAGACATTTAGTCGTAGAGTCCTGCCTTGAGGTTAATCCATCTTTCTCTGTCCCAGCTGACCAAGAACGGCACCGTGTCATCCATGGAGGCGGACACGCTGACGCTTGACGACATCTCCGAAGACGACTTGGACGTGGACACCATGGAGGTGGACCACTACTTCTTCCTCCAGCCTCTGACCACCAGGCAGCGGCGCGCTCTCCTCCGTTCCTCTGGAGTCAGACGCATCGACGTGGAGGAGAAGCACGAGCTGCGCGCCCTGCGCATGTCGCGGGAGGAGTGCGGCTGTCGCTGTCCGGGAATATGTGACCCAGAAACCTGTGCGTGCAGCCTGGCCGGCATTAAGTGCCAGGTAAATGGAACTGTGGTGAGGCCCAGCTTATCGATCAGATGTCATTATCGATATTGGCTATAAGTCGGGGGAAGGGGGGGGGGGACCTGTTTAAACAATCCCAGTTTATTATCCGGTTTTACGTTCTGGTATTGACAAAAACTGGGGTATAAATACATGTGGAGCCTTGCAAATGAACAGGCATTCAGGTTCAAATCCAAACACATCCTCCAGGAACTATATCATTATGCATTTGTCAATAATAGGTATAGTATTGGCTCCCTAATTGGACTTAATCAGTGGGGATCTATGAGGCACAGAACTGAACTTTTTGACACTATTATACATTCATGTGTGTCCTCAGGTGGACCGCATGTCCTTCCCTTGTGGCTGCACCAAAGAGGGCTGCAGCAACACCACAGGGCGCCTGGAGTTCAACCCAGTCCGGGTCCGTACCCACTTCCTGCACACCATCATGAAGCTGGAGCTGGAGAGGAGCCGAGAGGAGCAGAATCAGCAGCAGCAGCCGCAGCAGCAGCCGCCGCCGCCGGAGCGGCAGCTCGTAACCAACGGCAACGGTTACCATAGCGACTCCTCCTCTCTGGTTCAGCAGCAGCAGCAGTCGAACTTGCAGTTTCCACTGGTGAGTGGTGCCTCGCACATTCCCATCATGCACCTCAACACCGGCGACACAGATCAGGCGCATCTGGACGAAGATGAAGACGCGGAAGAGGAGGAAGGAGAAGAGGGGGAAGAGGATGAAGAGGAGGAGGACGATGAAGCTTACGAGGAGGAGGAGGATGGCAGCAGCGTTTGCAGCGTGCTGTCGGACTGCAGCACACACAGCTTAGAAACAATTGACCCCGAGGAGGGGGAGGAAGATGAGGAGGATGACGAAGACGATGACGATGACGAGGACGAAGATGAGGAGGAAGACGCCTGGGATAGCTCTATGCGTGGAACAGGTCCTCCGCCATTCTCTGTTCCACTCCCGTCAATGCTGAGCTACACTAACAGTACACTGATGAACCTGGGTCACCCTTTCCCCTCGGGAAAAGACACGTTTCTCAGTGAAAATGTCACCATCACTCTCCCAACAGTCGAGACCGCGCTCGAATCTAAAATCAGCACAGAACCCCATCGCCAAACAGAGCAGCAGAGCGCTCCCCGCCATCTCCCCAGCTCCACGGAGCCCCTCGGCCCCCAAACTTGCTCACATGTCGACGCTCGTGAGCGGAACACTGCCCCTGCTGGCGCAACCAGCGAACAGCAGCTCTTGAAGGACCTCCAGAACAATCGAGAGCTGCGTGACTCACAGACAGAGGAGGGGAAAAAAGAAGTGGGGAAAGAGCAACACGTGGGACTGCTAACGCAGGGGGCTCCGGCCACGTCACGCACGGAGAGCACCTGATGAGTCAAACCCTCAGATGATATTTGGAAATGCTACGTGAAAAGCGGCTGTCTTCGAGATCAGAGTTGGAGTTATTCTTGATAAGTGCACTTCCAAAGAGAGTGGGTCACACATTTTCAACCTTTCTAAGATTAGACATTTAGTTCATAGTCAATAAAGATACGAAAACACATCCAAATAAATCAGTGTTTATGTACTTGTGTTATTTAGGCCCTGTTCTAAAGTCTTTACAGCATGTTTATGGTTGTGACTATATCGCATCTGTGGAAAACCATGATTCGGAGGTACTTGTATTGTTTTGCTGTTTTCTATTGTGCCGGTATCTCTCCATTGCCGCTAACTGGTTTAAAATGCCTGTCTGTATAGCATGTTTTGGGTTTGCAAGCTTAGCACAACCTGTAACTTGATGAATACACATGAATCCGATGGAGTTCACAATGCAGACCTGAGATTCTAGCTGGGTTGATTACACATGGAGGATTTTAGGTGGACTTTTCTACTTTGTTTTTTCCCCACAAGAAGAATTGTCGTGACAGCAGCTAGTCAGTGCTTGTCGGCATTTAAAAACATGACTACTTCTAAGTTTAAGAAGATCCAATAGCCTCGTGGGCCATCGCATCATCCTCAGCTGTGGCAAAATGTTATACATGCTGGGTCGTTAGTTTGTATGCAATTAGCCAGTGAACATGTAGCATATATTATCACTTCCAGAACTGAAGGTATTAAATAAGTTACTTAATGTGTCATCTAGTCATTTACTGAGCACTATCAAGTAAAACAAACCAAAAAAATGAACAGTTTGCCTAATTATTAGGTTATTGTAGCCACTACTTGGCTGAGAAGTGGAAGGTTCTCAGTTCAAGACCCGGTGCAGAAAAAACATGGAAGGTATAGTGGTAGGAGGGGAGGTGACAGGACACATTCAGATTACCGCCGAAGTACCCTTGAGCAAGATACCTAACCTCCAAACGCTCACATAGGGCCCTGGTGCTGCAGGTGAGCGAGGCTTCAACACTGAAACACATGAAAAGCACCTTACTGTGACAGCGAGCCTGATTTGGCTACTTGACACATTAACTCATTAATTAATACTTAATTTTGCATTAAACAATGTTGACACATGTCATTAAGAGACCAATGATGTCGTTAAACTTCCCTGAAAGTGGACATAAACATGAGCCCTATTGTGTTTGCCCCACTGACCTAAAATGTGTCGTTTATGTAATTAACTTCTGATTACTCAAATTCGCTGTGAAGTAAACAATAACAGCATTTTCATGAAACTCTGCTTCATCCCAAAGTAACGTTGCTGTCTCATCGGTGTTAAACTGGATACATGTTCCAAATGCATGTTATTTTCATGTGAAGATTAAATGGCTTGTGCCAGATAATGTAACTACTGCCAAAACCAGGGGGCCAAAAATGTTTACTGTTCCCTAGAAAGCAGCTGTACATTTCCTGGAGTGTAAGAATAAACACTATAAATTATTCCCTCTACAAAAATGTCTAACAGTTGTGCAGGTGGCGTTGAATGTAATTCATCATAAATAATGTTTGAGCGTTCTACTTTTTGACCAGCAGATGGCGACTGCAGTCAACATTGTTTTTATTTCCTGTCCTTCTTCAACAAGAAGGGGTTAAACCAGTTTTTGACGTCAGTAAAATTTCTTGATTGCAGCCCGAGGACAAATCTGTGCCTGTCCTCTGTCACCGGACGTTTTAAATACGCATAGAAAATTTGATTATTCTGACGTCACTCCTTTTGATTCAGAGGTTTGGTTTCTGCAGGTAGGCGCCTCCAGGAAGCGCCGTAGAGTTGAAAAGTGGCAAGAGGCTTCATTAAAAAAAAAGCATTTACATCAGTTATACTCAGATAATCTATTCATAGGCTATAGTATTTTAATAGCTCGTTATTCAACTGCATTAATGCCCTGAAACGCCTGTGTGGGGCTGCACGTTGTCAGCACCTCAAGGTCATTGCTTGACCTCTCCCATCACTTCTCCAATCAAGCCCGTGACGGCACGTGCGGGTGGAACTAGGGCCGAATGCCTCATCATACACAGCGACAGCCACTTGCTTTGAGGCTGCAAGGTATTGTGGGTAAACAGGCTCAGCAATGCTGCTGATCAATCACTGGCAGGGGAGCTGTAATGTTAGGTTGCCAGGCAACAGGAATGAAGAAGCAGGAAAGTGTACGGGTGGGGGTTGTCTGAGCGGTTCACCTCCACACACCCCGCTCTCCAGCGCGATGTTGATTTCATACATGTTCTTTAGGTTCAGAGCAGTCTTTGGGAGTTTGAATGCAACTGACAGCAGTTTTCCTTCATCCAGGCTTCCTCGACCTTCTGCCCTTCAGGCTACTGGGCTGTCTTTTTAAGTCTGGCAACAGAAGGACAAGTACGGGATAATGAAGGTCAAGACGATGGAAGAAAAATTCAGCCCTGCTGCCAGTTTATAGAGATTATAAAATAAAGAGTCTATTTTCTTTAAGTATTTCCCTGCTGCACTCCCACTTCACAATAAAAGCATCATTCCTGCTTCCCAAAATATCTTTTATTTTGGAAATATGGATTTAGCCTTTTGTTACCACATCTTTGGTTTTAACAAAAGAAAAAAAAACTTCACCTGTCACATTTTTGCAAATAGATACAGATGCGTTAAATATATTTACCTGAACCACATGAATGTTTTCCTTCAGAGAGAGGGGGGGGGTGCTGCAGAGAAAATGGGAAAAATGGACCAAGGACTTCGAAAAAAATATGTCCTTTATTCTTTTTGGCTGAGAAATGATATTACCAGATGAGCGGACAGTAGTCACGGCTTGCATGCAGTTCACTAAAACACTACGAGCGCGGTGAGTGATGGCTACCGATGGCTTTGTGGTTCCTATCTACAGATATTTGGACCATACATGTGTTTCATCGCGTGTTACCGTACAGAATCTGCAAAAACAAAAGGCTCTAGAAAAATGTCAATTAAACTCCAAGACTGGCAAAATGCACTGATATCTACAGTAAAAATTTTATTTATAATCGCCCCAACTCTGATAATTGGTACAACATAAAGTCCCTGCGCACAAATATCCCCCCCCACACACACACAGACCCACTCACTCACATGTAGGACTGCCGAACGTGGTTTTACATATCAGTGGGGATTAAAAAGTGCTCTTACATCAGATGTAAGTGTGATACATACTAAGGGCCCAAACAGCTATATTATTTACACACCACTACACTAAAACCACTCGCTTCTCAACCCAAAAGACGACATGGATTCCATACAAACTGATATTATAACCTTTAAATGTCATATATTGTCACGTTCTAGCTTGAGAGTGGTTAGAAAGAGCTGATTTTTTTTTTCATTTTGTGACTTGAGACATTTTCTTTACAAGAGCTGTGGAAGAAGTGGGGAGGAGGTGAAGTGGAGCATAAAGCAGAGGTGTTAGGTAACACCACGGGTATGGAGGAAAGAAAACAGCCGCGCTTAAAATTAAGTGCTTTGACATTTTGGCAAATTTGATTCTTTTTACTTTCTCCAACAAGAAGCCCCGTCTAAAGCCAGTGAATAACATTGCAACGCCACGCTGCCTTAGCCTAATGCTAAGCTAATGCGGCTCCACCTTCCTGTTTAACAGACAGGATCATCCAATTTTCCCTTTCCGAAAAGGTTTCCCATTCCCCAAAATGTCAAAGGATTTCACTGTGTGTGTCTCATTCCTTGCCTACATTCAACTTCTGTATTCAGAGTGTTTCCTGGTGACGTTGGGGACTGCAGTTTAGATGACAGCAAAATACAGATAACAATCACTTACAGCACGCCAGAGGGCACAGCGTCCGTAAGCACTGCGCTCCAGTGATGTGCTCTTTGTTTCGGCGTCCGCATGGTGGTTGTGGTTTCCAGCATTGACTTTATCTGCCCTTGGTGATGTAATGACAGCGAAAGCAGCAGACATGTTCTCACCACGATGTTCGGAAAAATGTAGAAAACATTCTTTCTTATTAAAAACGAAGAGGACGTCAAGTAACCCAAACGACGGAAAAAAGAGAGTAGTTGTGATACAGCTATTGTTAATTTCAAGACACTGGATTTTGAAGTAGTAGCAGCACTAGCTACAGACAACTGAACGATACACTCAAGTATGTCAGTAACAACAACCAATAGGAAAACCACAAGCGATTTGCAGAGAGGCTCCGTGTTCCAGTCAATCCCTGGCAGTGTCTGCTGGATCCCTCTGAGAGGCCTCGTATTCACATGTGACACCACTCCCATTTCAGGCCATCGCACTCTAATTAGCACACAAGCACACGTCTATCTAACCCCCTTAAAAGCTGTAAACAAAATCACCCACCCCCTTTGTCTTTTAAGATTTGTTCCTCTTTAAAAACTCTATTTCTTTCTGTCTTTCAAGTCTTTTCTTTTGTTTTCCTTTTCCTGGGTCTCCTTCTCATATTTGTCCTTGTCTGATTTAGTCACGCTGTTGTAAGAAGGCGGGGAGGCCGTGGAGGGCGTCATGTCCGTTTTGTCCGAGGTGGAGTTCTCGGTGAACTTGCTGATGACCATCACGTCCTTGTCGGGGTCACGGACGCCCTCCTTCAGCTTCTCCTTATAGAGCGCGGAGGCCTTCTTCATGGCCAGGCAGAGCATGTAGCGGCGGAACGCTCTCTGGATGATGATGGCCGACATCTCCTCCTGTTTGCGCCGCAGCGTGGTGGTGATGGGCTCGTACGAAACCTTGGAAGGGTTTGAGGCCATAAAGCGCTCTTCCATTTGGCCGCGCAGCATGTCCATTTCCCCACCTTCGCCCAATACGCGCTTGGTGAAGGCGAACAGGATGTCGAGGCAGTGGATGCGTTCGCCACTCACCATCGGTAGGTCCATGGAGATGAGCTGGCCCATATTAGGCTTTGGCATGCGCAGCGGTGGATCCAGAGCATCCGCAAAGTCGGACAGCTTGCTGTACTCGATGAACTGGGTGGCATCGGGGTCAAAGCGCTCCCACACCTCATAGAACATCTCAAAGTCGTCCTCGCTCAGAGGCTCGGCGCTCTCTTCCGTGGCAACGCTGAAGTTCTCCAGGATGACGGCGATGTACATGTTCACCACGATGAGAAAGCAAATGATGATGTAGCTGACGAAGAAGAAGATGCCCACCGACGGATTGCCGCAGTTGCCTTTGTAGGAGTTGCCCGGGTGCTCCAGCTGGCTGTCGCAGTCGGGCTCCCTCTTGTTGAGAATGGGCGAGAGCAGGGTGTCCCAGCCGCCTGATGTTGTGATCTGAAACAAGCAGATCATGCTGTTCCCGAAGGTCTCGAAATTTAACATGTCGTTGATTCCCGACTCCCGCTTCACGTAGGCGAAGTTGGACATGCCGAAGATGGCGTAGATGAACATGACCAGGAAGAGGAGCAGGCCAATGTTGAACAGGGCGGGCAGTGACATCATCAAGGCAAAGAGCAGGGTGCGGATTCCTTTGGCGCCTTTGATAAGGCGGAGGATACGACCGATCCGGGCCAGACGGATCACTCGTAACAACGTTGGGGAAACAAAGTACTTCTCAATGACTTTGGATAAAAACATTCCTGCAAAAGAACAAGATCCAGTTCAACACGAGCATTAACCTAAGGCATAGCAATGCTTGATATGGTCAGCGATGGCTAAATTCCTCACCCATGATGGACAGAATCACCACCACAAAGTCAAACACATTCCAACCAATGGTGAAGTAGTAGTGGCGCAGAGAAATCATCTTCAGCAAGCACTCCCCTGTGAACAGCACAATGAAGACCACGTTGATCCAGTAGAGGATGTTGTCCATGTCTTTGGTCTGGTCGTCCGTCTCCACCATCATGGTCACCATGTTGAGGCAGATCAGGATCATGATCACGATGTCGAAGGCCTGCTTGGTGATGCAGTCAAACAGGCAGCCTTGAAATGCATTCTGGGGGGATAAGATAGACGCAATTATCTCCAGCGTCGGCCAGCAACGAGAATTCTGCGCCCTGCGGTCGGAGTACTGACTGTAGGTCGGGGTATGGGCTTCTGCGGCTTCTTGGAGCCCAGTTTTTTCATGGCATTGTAGTATTTCTTTTGCTCCTCTGTCATGAAGATGTCCTGACCTCCTAAGTAAAGGAAGCATAACATTATGATTATTGAACAGAAAACTCAGCAGAAGGTATTTTAAACCCCGGTGGTTGGCGTTGCTGACTTGCTTTTGGCTCACCCTGAAGCCAATAATGTTCCCTGACTAATCAGGGAAGCGCCATACTGTCAGCTCACCTACGTGTCTGGAGGGAGGACTGGTGTCAACCCTGAACAAGCATCTGCATGAGGCTGCAGTTGCAGCTCAACCACTCCCCCCTCCACCTCCTGGGTTAAATGGGGGGCATATTTCCAGATTAGTTTCAATGTGTTGCTGCATGTGTGGGTGTGACTGCAGGGAGGGTGTTTCTCTGTGACTCATGTCCTCTCAGTAAACAGTGGCATCTCTTCAGGGTGCACCACAGAATCCTCTCTCTCTGCAGCTCTGCTCACTGCTTTAGCTGAAGGTAAACTTGATGCTGCTTGAACGCGATCAATCAGCGTTACCCAGCATCTGGCACTTATTATACTATTGCTTTGGATACCTTTCTTCAAAAATCTAAATGTTGCATGCACACGTTGCAGAACATCACATGAGGCGCAGAAGTTGCTTCAGTTGCAACAGTTAGGTCCCTCTCTTAGTGAACTTGAAAGCCACTTATCTTTTTCTTCTGCTGGTTGAAATTGTCGATGATGACGCCAATGAACAAGTTCAGGGTGAAAAAGGAGCCAAAGATAATGAAGATTACGAAGTAGAGGTACATGTACAAGTTCTCTTCATATTTAGGCTGCTCTTCCACCTGAAAAAAAAGAAAAGAAGTCATCATCTTACGCACTACAATCACTGGATACACGCATGAACGTTTCACGTCCACTGACATTTCTCGAGTCCACAGCTGGGAACATGATGTCCATCCAACCCTTAAATGTTGCCTGAGAGCAGAAATGAGACGAGTCAGTAAATGCGTCGCCCTCAAACCTGAGAACGTTTGCATGTTTTTCCACCCACCACTTGCAACAGAGCCAGATAGCCCACTCCAACGTTGTCAAAGTTGACTTTGACATTCTTCCAGCGGACACTCTCGTTAACCATCTTCAGGCAGTCCGACTTGTTGTTGACGATGTCTATGGGGAGGGTCTCTTCATTAGTGGTGTTGATGCAGTAGTAGAACTTCCCTGCGAAGAGGTTGACGCCCATGATGCTGAAGATGAGCCAGAAGATGAGGCAGACCAAGAGCACATTCATGATGGAGGGAATTGCCCCCAAAAGTGCGTTCACCACGACCTGAGATAGGGAGAATCTAAATCAGCAAAACATCTGCCAATAAAAACAGGTCATTACAAAAATGTATTGACTTAGCTCTGAACAATGCTAGTTGTAAAAACTACACACAAGATGTTCTTAAGAGCATATGTATCTACAAAAGCAAATTTAACAACATGAAAGTTGGAAAAAGAAGGTGGACAACGTGAAGAAAGTTTACATTTGATAGGTATAAATGAAAAACAGAAAAAAAAACCTTAGAGAGGCGGGATGAAGTCACAACATTTTGTTTGACTGTAAATGAAAAAAAGACACACAACAAAGAAAAAAATTACAGGTCAAAGGCACCACACAAGCAACATCAGAAAACAATGCCTCAGATGGCCAGATACAGTAATCCATTGGAACAATGCAAAGAAAGCCATGCAGATAGAAGAGAAGCCATGTTGAATCGCCAGGTGAGTTGTCATAAACATGCAGTCATCCTGGCCCTCCATAAGACAAAAACCATTTAACCACACATGGACCCAGTTTTATATTTGAATCAGGAAAAAGAAAGAAAGCCGGAAGAAGCCAATCTTGAGTTACTATATTTTCTACTGTAAAAAATCTGGGGAAGCAAATTGAGGTTTTTTTATGAGCACTGGGCTAAACCATGCTTCTGTTATACTGGCTTCCTGTTTGCCCATAAACACCAATAACATTTTGTGGCTTTTGCACTCGTTCTTCTCTTACCCTCATGCCCTCAAACCGAGACAGGGCTCTCAGGGGCCGGAGGGCTCGCAGTGTCCTTAGAGATTTAATGGCCGTCAGCTCTGAATAACCCAGCGTGTTCGCCACGAGGCTGACCAGCGACACCTTCGAGACAGACAAGATGGGTGAATGGTGACAAATGAAAGAGGCCCCTCAGAAAAGAATTACTTTTTTAAGAGACTCGGTTAAGCTGGCATAAAAGTGCATAGGTAACAAAACAATAGATGAGTAACAGAATTCGATCAGAATGAGAAGTGAGCAGTTACAGCAATTAATTATCCGGTTTCACCATTTAAGTTCTATCTTCTAAATTATATGGAAATTGTGCCTGAACCTTTGCTGTGGTCTGGGGATACTTCAAATAAAGACAAGGCTATAAAAACCTTTACATAAGGTTACCTTGTGCACTTTAGTATGACCGTGCTTCTATCTAAGATAACCTATTCAACTCCCAGCAAGGTTGACGTCATCAAATCAGTACTCAAATCATTAAATTACTCGGTGAATACATACATCCACGATGAGGAAGTCAAGCCAACACCAGGCATTGGTGAAGTATTTGACAAAGCCGTATGCGACCCATTTCAAGAGCATCTCCAGGATGAAAACATAGGTGAAGACCTTGTCTGCGTACTCCAACACTATTTTGACGGTCTTTCGCTGCTCGATGTAAATGTCCTCAAATGCCTGAGCAGAACAGAAGCAATAAAAAGTGCAGATTATGTAATTTTGTGCAAGGAAAAAAGACCGTTTGTGTGTAAACACACTCTGGAGTAGTTTAAATTCTGACCTGCAGACTTTGGAGTGTATGACAAACAACACCACCAAATGCGGTGATTCACAGCTACAACATTCTCCCTACCATGTGTCACCGCTTAATCCACTTACCCCACATCCCCTTTAAAACTGGTGGCCATGTTGTCAGAAAAAAGATTTACATCACAAAGGCAGATAGATTCAAAACAACACCCACTTACCAGAGCCCCACTGCTGAGGAGGATCATGAAAATGATGAACGTTTCAAACCAGTTGTGCTCCACGATGATGAAGCAGGTTTTCCTGAGTGTCCACCAGCTCTTGTAATTTTCTCCCTCCTCGCTGATCTGGCAGCACTGGAACCTGCTCACACAGCCTGCAAGCATGAAGGAAACCTGATAAATCCCTATCACCTTGCGTCACAAACCCAGATGCCCCCAATTACGACCTACTGAACCTTTGCGTTGACTGTCAATGAGATTTACTCTAGGTCATAAAATGCGCTGGAGAAGAACTCAATTTTGAACCTTTTTTGCAAAATCCCACCACCCGATAGCCTCCGTTCTTTCACATACATATCCCCCTCACCCTCTGTGAAGCAGGCCTCTGGCTCCAGTGACTCTTCAGGCTCCAGTTCCACTGACTCCACCCCATCTCCTGGGGGGCGAATATCGACTGTGCTCCCCTCTGATGAGCTGAGATTCTGGGGTACTACATCAAGCTTCTGTGCCAATGGGGAAGCAGATAGAAGTTCAAAGTTACTGGTGGGGCCCTGAAACAACAGCAGTTCATTGGTTATTGGAGCCAACCTTCTGAGCTGGTTATCACTGTGATTTTTTTGTGTAATTCAGTGCCACGATCATAACCTAGCACTGTCAAAGCTCACAGAGTTGGGCTCACTAAACTCACGGTCATCGTATTATCATCGTCATCACATGCAGCTTTGATCAAATGTACCTACAGGCTTTGGTATTCATTTTATCTGATTGCACTTGGAGATTGGTGTTCCAGAGATGCCCTGTGGGTACATTTGATGTAACCTCAGATTGAGAAAGCGTGCATGCAGTGTTCCAGTGCATCATCAATCCAAGCCTGAAATAGTACCAAGCATTACATTTGCTTTGGCATTTTCATGTCCACTGATGTCTCCACTGATTAATCATTTGGTTTATCCTACATCCAAAATCCATAATAGCTTCTATGTACTTGGCCCATCCTAAAAGATAAAATCCACCCACCAAGGGACTGAAGAACCTTTTCCTCAGTGACATGAAAACACGTTATTTCCATTCCTTCAAAGCAGCTTCTTCAGTTTGTGTTAAAGTAGACGGACTACCACATTAGCTTACCAGCAAAAACCAGTACTGTGCACTGTTTATAAGACACCATGTAGTGGCTTTCTTTGTTCCTATATGTAAAACGTGGCTTAGCATCCATGCATCCCAACATACAGGACTAAAGGTAGTTTTTTTTTTTCATGGGGCTTTCCAAAGCAATGAGCAAAACACATGTAAGCACAAGTGTTTCTGCTGGACTAAAGTTAATCTAACTATGCTGTCCTCTGAAGCTTGAACCCCGGCAGCGTACCTTTAAAACTCCAAAAGTACCGTACAGTCCAGTGACCTTTGTACAAATATATGCTCTGCATATGGTGGGGACTTTTGCCGCCTGTCTGTCTGTTTTTTGGGTTTTTTTGGGCAAACATGGTGTTTTGTGGTTTCATATCTGATCTGCCTGGCAGGTTAAATAAAGGAACATGTCATCCTACACAGTGCAGCAGCTCTGATTGCCGTGGGACCCAGCTAATACGGCATGGGAATGATGGAAGCATACTGCTGGCAAGTGCATTGCATTTTTGGAGGGCTGTTTCTCTCCACATTCTCTCCTTCAGCAAGAGACCCATTTTACTTCTTTGAGGTGTAGATTATTTGCTTAGAACCTAGCATACTTTCATTTTGAAGATTTTGCATTTGTTAAACTGTTTTTTCATGTTGGTTGCAGAGAAAGGAAAGTGGATAACACATACAAATACAAGTAAACACAAATAAATAAAAATGTGGACAGTGTGCATTAGGGAAAAAGTGTACAATGTCAACAAATGAATAACTATTTTTATAATAATAAATGACCCTTTTGATCACTCAGCTCCATAAATATTTGTTAAAATTTTGGATGTACAAAGTCTGGGTTTACTTATCGCATTTTCGATTTCGTTGTCACCAGATTTACGACTAAATGTAATTTGAAATTGTTAAAATAATAATCCAAATTTGGCATCATTGTGTTATATGCTTTCCTCTCTGCAAAATTAGAATTCTCTATTGATTCTTTCATCATTCCATTATTATTTGACATAAAACAAGAACATACAAGTATTTTGTGTGTACGCATGAACCAGACAAATGAATTTTGTCAAACTACACAGCAAAATTCATTCCCCCTTTTCATTTCTAGTGTCTTCATCATTCTTCTCCACCTCCTCTCTGCCTTCATTCTCAAGCTCAGGGGTGTTGGATGCCAATCAAGTCCCAAAACCAAGTCAAAATCAAGCAATGAACTCAAAAGCAAAGACCATGTCAGATGGTTTATCTATCAAATGAAAAGGATGGTGTTGCTCATTCCTAATGGGTTGTAACTGCAATACAGTCTGATGCTTAGAGCTAAATTATGGAGGGGTGGGGGAAGGGAGAACTCAAAAAGATTGCAGCATTGACTGTGCTGCTATCTGGAGAAGGGGTAGGCATAAAGCAAAAAAGGGTGGGTTTGAGAGAATTGGGGATGGACGGCAGATCAGGCAAAGAACGAAAATGGGCAATCCATTGAAGGTATGAGGAAAATATGTTGTTTGTCTGTTAATGGCATAGGCAGTCCTCATGGTTGGTGCTAGGGTACAATAAAGTGGTCTTACAATTCTCCTGTCATTGAAAACCTTGAGAGCGTCTGTGACACAGCTGCAATAACAAATGGGGGTTAATCAACTTAAGTCAAAAATATGAAAAGCCAGAATACAACCTCAAGTGTGCGGTCAAGGTGAGACATAGTAAGAAAATAGGTTAGTAAATAACAGAAAAAATGAGGAATCCCCTCACAGCTTAACAAAGGCAACACAAAGAAGTCAGAGGTTTATTGTGAACATTTAAATGTAGGACACCTAACTCGTTATTGTTGATAGTGAAGATAGGAGACCCTTAGAAAGAGTGGATCATGAATGTCTGACCTCCCTTTAAATATACTGATTCACCAACCCCAGTTTACAGGACGTTAACATCAGCAGGGACGCGACAGCTCCCTTCCCAATATGAAATGTGTGGCGCTTTAGCTAGAAATAGTCTCCTGGGCTGTCCTGAATCACAGGGAATTGGCACCACACCCACAGTGGCGGGTTGACATCACCAGGGGGTACACTGTTCTATCAGCCTGGCAAAATGTAAAGCAAACATGGCATGTGCACTATGACAACACCAAAAAATATGGACTCCATGCTATTGTGCTTTGGTTTTTCATGTACGTTAATAGGAAGGGCTCTGAGCACGCTTGATTTCTGGAAAAAAAAAATCATTTTCCTTTTGTAATGAACAGCAGACATAGTTGTGTAACTCTAATGCCACACTGCATTTATAACTCAGCCATGTAAACTACAAAAAACTGATATGTACATAAATTAATCTATAAAGCAAAGCTTCCACAACTGTCATTAGCAAATCTGAGTCATTATTTGTCATGGCTCTATAAGCTGCCAAGAGCTTTAGGACTGACTTTCACAGCATGATGAATGAATGTACAAGTGAGTCAGCAGGTTTGTTTTTCTCCCACGCTGAAATAAAATGGCAGAAAATCTCTATGCAAATATTGACATATTCAAACAACCATATTGGGTCTTATTCATTATCCTTTTCAAACTACTACAAAAGCTTTGTAATTCTGGGTTTTCCCTAAAATGACAAGTTAATCATCTGAGTAAGACTTTGTTCTTACCTCCTTGCTCCCCTCCACGTCAGACGAGTCACTGCTGAAATCTTCAGTGTTAAGGTTCTCAAAGTCTGATTCGCCCACAGCAATAGGCACTTGGACCGTCAGGCTCGGATTATGAATAAATGACATGTAATCACATTCCTCCACAGGGTACTTGCTGGTGGTGTCCCCACCAACCACAACCCCAATGACCAGCCCTCCTCCCAGCCGGCCATTGCCCTCCGTCATGTACACCCCGCTGGGGTCTTTAGTGATCTCCACAGAGGTGTGGTTGGAGATGCAGTTACCCTTCCCGTTGCTGTGCAGTTCATCCAAGGGTTTGCTCTCCTCGCCCAGACCGGAACCTTTCCCACCACGGCTAAAGCAGATGCTCTGCATGAAATGTCTCACGGTGGTTTTGACAAAGGCGACGCCGCGCTGGATCCGGCCCACTGCGATCTGCAGGTTGTTCATTTCACTGTCGTCGTCAGTTGCTGCCAAATTGTCAGCACTGAATGAGCTCAAGAGTAGGGCCAGGAAGAGATTCAGGACCTGTGGATAATAAATCCATCCCTTATGAACAGAGAACATCTACTTTATATACAAGCAATCAACAAGAAAGTAAATCTTACCACCAAGTTGCCAATGACCATGACCATCATGAAAACAATCAGGCACATGCTCTGTCCAGCTACCTCCATGCAGTCCCACATGGTCTCGATCCACTCTCCACAAAGCACCCGGAACACAATGAGAAAGGAATGGAAGAAATCGTGCATGTGCCAGCGAGGCAGCTGACAGTCAAGGGAAATCTTACACACACACTCCTTGTAGCTCTTGCCAAACAGCTGCATGCCCACCACGGCGAAGATGAAGACAATAATGGCGAGCACCAGAGTCAAGTTCCCCAGTGCCCCCACTGAGTTCCCGATGATCTTGATCAACATGTTGAGCGTGGGCCATGACTTGGCCAATTTGAAGACCCTCAGCTGTTTCAACAAGAGGCACAAATTAGATCGTTAGCTCATTAATAATAATGAATTCGCTGAGATATCTAGACACATCTAAAAAGTGGTGTAATGATAGAGAGCGTTTAGGGGAAATGGGTTATACTGGGAAAAAAATCGTACCAATCGGAAGGACCTGAGCACAGACAGGCCTTCTACATTGGCCAAGCCCAGCTCCATCAGACTTAAGCTCACAATAATCCCATCAAAGATGTTCCAACCCTCCTGGAAATAGTAGTAAGGGTCCAGGGCAATGATCTTGAGGCACATCTCAGCTGTGAAGATGCCCGTGAAAACCTAGTGACAGGGGAAGATGATTATATTTCACACATGTCCTTGGCTTCAACTCTTTTGTGTTAGCATCACTCAATACTTGCCAGGTTTCCAACTGAGAGGACATTGTCAAACTCTGTAGTCATTGGATAATGCTCCATGGCCATGAAAAGGGTATTGAGGATGATGCAGATTGTGATCGTCAGATCCACAAATGGGTCCATGACCACCATGCTGACTATCTCTTTGATTTTCAGCCACTGAGGGCAGCAGTCCCAGATCAAACAGGTGTTGGCAAACCTGTACCAGCAGGGGGGGCACTTCTGTCTTGACTCTTCAAGCTCTGCCAAAGAGAAGGAACCACATTTCATAATAATTACAATCTTAATTCATTAAATGCGCTGGTACTCCTGTATTCTCTGGAATTAGTTGAGGAAAACAGCAGAACAAGTGGCCTGATCACTTACCTTCCATGGTGTTGGTAAGGATACTGGCCAGACTCATAGCTCTTTGCCTGGCCCCTGGTTCATCTAAATAATCCATGGATGGCTGATGGAAACCTGACCGCCGCTTCTTTAGCTCAGTGTCAGTAGTTGTTCCCTGAAAATAATTATAATAAGTTAACAGAAATGAAGACACAGAGGACAACAGAGGATAGGTCAGCACCACCAGCACCACCAGAGAAGATCCATCTTCTGTTGAAGTGAATATTCTTCACTGAGATGGACACTATATCCATCTTTGCCTTTAATAAACTTAACTTAGATCTGAGGCATGCAGCAAAGACAGAGAAACTCTGTTGGATAATAATTCATGCACCCAAATCATTTATATAATTTAGGGAAGAGCTTGCAGCAGATAAGTCAGTGGAAAAAAGCATAAAGGCATCGTTAATTCACCTCAGGTAGCAGGAGACCTACAGGAGAGGTTGTTACTGATGTTTCACCGACCAGAGACACCACACCGTTGCAGTCCACCGCACAGTGCATCTTCCCATTGGCGGGCAGCATGATGCGTGGCGCCCCGAGGCTGGTCTGGCTGACTGCGCTGCAGCGGCGCTCCAGGCGGCGCGGCAGGAACAGGGAGCCCCTTCGACTGTCGCTCTCCTCAAAGGTGCTGTGCTCGTCATCTGCAAAGTCATTCTCCGAGCCCATGTCACGCGCCCGGCCATGGAAGCTGAACAGGCTGGCACGGCTGTTTCGCCGGGGTGAGAAGAAGGAGCCGCGGATACTGAGGAGAGACTGAGCGAGAAGGAGATAGAGACAGTGATAAAACTGGAATGTGAGGTTGGAGGAATACATACAGGCAATTGAGACGATCATCTGCTGCTGAAAAAGCCAAATGAAACCAGGACAGATAAGACTGCTGGAAAGGACACAAAAATGCAGTGCTGTCAACCACATTCAGTTTTTAATTGATGAAGGGAGTTTACATGTATAATCAAGGTAAAGGAAGTGCCATGTATATAATGCCATGTTGTGTTGTCATGAGGACCATGCATACCCTGGTTTGTTTCACTGATTTCAAACTGACAACACTGTCGTTCACCTGGTTGGGTGAGGAGCATCGTTTCTCATAGGGAAGTCTGTTTGGGTCGATGGAGAAGCGGAAACTTGACCTCTTGATACTGTCCTCGGACTCAGACTTGTGGAACTTATCTTGGTTTCCTCTCTCCTCCTCCTCCTCCCTCTGCTTCCTCTTCTTCCGCCGGTTACGTCGCTCCTTGGCACTTTTGGAGCTGAGCTTCGACATCCCTGAGGAAGACTCAGAGGTGGGGCACCCTGTCCCAATGTATCCGCCGCCCTCTATGGCTGCTGCAGCAGCAACCTGCCATCCAATCAGAGCACAAACATAGTTGTCATAGCAACCTCTTCCCTGTCTCAAAGGCTCTCACTGACTGGAGTGGAGGAGAAAGGCTGGCAGCTGAGAGCAGCGGCAGAAGCACGAAGAGCCAAATAAGCCTCAGACACCTTCTAAAAATGGATGCATGAATGTTTACACAGGAACCAAAACAAAGAACATACAAAATCATGAGCTCACAATTCCTTGACTCCTCAATCGAGTGGTTCTTATTCTTATAGCCTGACTGTGTATTGCAGGTTTAATTATTGAATATATGATAAAACTAAAAACTCGAGGAGCCAGAACATTCTTTTACCATTGTTGACACTACTGGACATGTGCAGCACGCCATAAAATATACAGCACACTAAAGACCGTAAGACTTTACCATAGCAACATCAGACCTATCAACACCTGCAATCTGAATGTGCGTGAGCCTGATAAGACACCGTCAAAGACTATAAAACAGACAATAAAGCATGAAGCAGAAACTGGAGCAGAAACTGTGGAAGCAGAAGGAAAAGCAGCAATAAGGACGATGTCACACCCATGTTGCACCGCGATGAAAGGAGGCTAAAATGAGGACAAATACGGAACATTTGATCCAATGTCTGAAAGCGTTGTTTCAGGAATTCATCTCTGTCAACCGTGTCCTCTGGGAGCATAAATCACAGCTGTATATCACCGCCCTGCGACACTTTAATACCATTTACTGCGACAAAAATAGGCCGTCTGGAGTCATAAGCACCGTCTGACTGGTTGGTTGCCCAGAAACAAAAGGTATGGCTCTCCACAGAATATGCGCCTCTTCTATGAATGACACAGCGTTTTCAACCAGCAGCTGGGGCTGCAAATGTGTATTTACACTGCTGTGAATTTCATTTGCACTCTACACAAAGTTATTGACGTTTGTATTTGGACAGCAGAAAGCAGTTGTTCCTCAGTTGCCTGGAGCAGTTTGCTTTATTATTAAAAACATGGGGCAGAATTTGAAGGGGAAAAAAAGGTCCTGCCTGTGCCTCCTCCTGTTGCCTCTTCAGCTGCTCCAACATAGCCTGGAACTCCTCCTCCTTCTGCTGGGCCTCCTCGATGGTCGCCTGGTTCTGCTCGTCGTAGGCCATGGCAACCACGGCCAAGATCAGGTTCACCAGGTAAAAGGAGCCCAGGAAGATCACCAGCACAAAGAAGATCATGTAGGGTTTTCCTGCTGTACGCAAAGTCTGATTGGAAAGAAGCAGGAATTTCTTCAGCAATGAGTCAGCACTCACTCATTGTGATCCTACTGTTGCTATCCAACTGTGACTTCATAAAGGTCAAGTGTTAGCATTGTGCTACTGCCATACAAAAGGAAAAAATGTTAGCTAACACATATAACGACAGAATGGTCCACTCTTGGAAAACATGCAGCACTGAGTGATGTTAAGTGGGCTTTTGTGGGTATATTTATGATGAATTAAAAGAATGCATTGATTAAATACATCAAAAACATATTACTATGTGATTCACAGAGTTCAACCAGCCTCTGTTGAGTTCAACCAACCTGTTGATAAAGGTTTTCCCAGAAGTCCTGAGTCATGAGGCGGAAAAGAGACAGAAAGGCCCAGCTGAAGGTGTCAAAGCTTGTGTACCCATAGTCTGGATTACGGCCAGCTTTGATACATATGAAGCCCTCTGGACAGAGCCTGCAAGTACACACAGATAAACACTGAATATAACATTTTACAGTTAATTTAAAGATAATGCCTGGAACAAAATTGTAGAGCAGACTGCAAAAAATGATATCTGCAATTTCAGATATTTACAATATAAACTTACTGACATCTGTATGAGCTCCTGATGTTGACTTTAGTCAGTGCCTGAAAATGTCATGCTCGTGTATGTTATTAGCTAGATGCTAAAACACTGAGTAAGTTGACAGAGTTTCAATGCTGAGCAAAAGTAATGAAAAGCAACCGTAGTTAACCAGCAGTTTAGATCCCTCCATCGCTGCAGAGTGGTACCAAATGTCAACATTAATTGCACGATTGGCTTTGTGGCGCACTTAATTGGCCTTATAAATAAAACATGACAAGCCTTACCCGGAGCCGCTGCCATTCCCACAGAGTAGAGCGTCCCTCTGACCAGGGACGTAATAATAATTTCCTGGAGGGGAGAGGAGACAAATGGCCCAACAGTTATTTTAGCCATATCACTGGGGTAAGGAAAAGACTGACGAGGAAACCAGGCGGGGATGCAGAGGAAGGTGATGAGTGCTATCAACTGAGTCAGACAGACACCAAGTCCCATTTTAACACTTAGCAGTCATTAAATCACATTCATGTTTTTTTTAAAGGCATGACTACAATTAGCATACCAGACCACATCTACTCTGCAATCTACTCTGCTTCGTCTTCTCTTGCTATGGTGTCAACTTGTCATGTGGCTGGTGCACCTCGCCTCGATATCCTGCTGGCTGCCAGTGACTCACCATCCAGCACCACTTCAGGCTGTTCGCGCCATGCAGATGGGTTACGGCGGAATAACGGAGGGGTGGTGGTGGTGGAAATAGGGGTATTTGTTGCTGCGGCGATTATCTGCAACATTTGCCGCATTCTCCCACCAGCCCTTGCTAGAGAGCACAGCCTATGCTTCCAGCCATTTCTGTCACTCCTTATCACGAGCCTCAGCTAGAGTGCCTTCCCTCCCCCTACCCAACCTCCATCCCCCCGACGCACTGTGCATGTGAATCAGCCAGTGTCTGACTCAGGGTGCCAACTTGACCCTGGTTAACCCTGACATGAGCCTGCTGCCTCGCTCCACTTACGGTCATCGCTGATGTACTCTGTCCAGTTGAACGGAATCTCCGTGGTGTTCGGCAAAACTGTGGCGTTGAGTTCCAGGAGGAAATTGTCCACAAACATCGTGTCGTCGGCGGTGCTGTTGGTGCTGTTGGTGGCATTGCTGCTGATTGGATAACGCACGCACTTCTGCCTCAGGTTGCCCATGAAGAGCTGCAGGCCGATGAGGGCAAAGACGCTGAGGCAGAAAACGGTGAGGATCATGACATCTGACAGCTTCTTTACCGACTGGATCAGTGCGCCAACTATGGTCTTCAAGCCTTAAAAAGAAAGAGGGGGTGGAAAGGGGAAAATTGCAGAAAAATCACAGCTCCGAACTTGCAGAAGTAGAGGTTACTAATGTGATCTGACAACAGCAAGTAGTCAGGGGGATCTGTAATGGAAATCCCACTAAATGCTCGATGCTATGCTCACACTGATCATGTATTTGATAAACCACTAGGGAAAGCTGCGTAACTCATTCATTTAAACTAATGTTTTTTCATGGCTGTTGTTCTGCGTACCCATCACACGATCAGTGTTGTCATGGCCACAGAGAACCGTGCACAGTAATACGTAAATGTGGAGATGGTCCGTGAGAACCGACTCAAATTGAGTATAGATTGGAGGGTTATTCTGGTGATGATTTGTTGGGTAAGACTGTTGTCATAGTGCACACCGGGTAGAGAGCATGACGACATACATATTCTAAGAAATAGCTTGAGCATTTGGAGAAACCCAAGGTCTTGTTGACTTGATGCTAAAATGCCCAGTGTCGCCAACTAGTGGCATTGTTCGCATGAAGCCTAAAATCTGTGAGCTGATCTCGCTGAAAAACGATGAAAAAATACCTAAAGTTATAGAAAAAAACTGTCAAAACACCATTATACTAACGTTTATGAACAGTAAAGACCATTTGGAGGCTTTAAGGCTGCAGGATTTCCTGCTCCAGTGTCTGCACTGACATAAAGCTGATCAAAATTCTGGCCCAAATGTCATATTCACAATGGAGACACAAGTGAATCTTCCAATACGAAGCAACAACAAAGCCAACCGGGTTGTCCCCCAAAATGCCAAACTGTTCCTTTCCTGGCAGAATGATGCACATTCCAAATCTTCACCAAAACACCCCTCACAATCTTTTACCAGAGCTCACTGGACAGACAAGTTAGATTCAGGTATCAGAATGTTCTACTGCATATTGTACTGCCTGAAGAATAAAGTCGAAATGATGCTGTAAGAGCTGTAATAAGTATGCATGATAGAAAATTATAAGATCCTCCTTCAGAGGCAAAGACAAGTTTCCATGGGCGCTACACGATATGACCTTTCCATAATTCGTGATGTGTACAGTGCAATTTCCCAAATACAGACAACATCGAACAAGACATGCACTGGAAAACAAGGTAAGGAGGAACCCTAAACACATGCACAAGTGCTTGCCACGAGAAAATCGGCTTTTGCAATGTCTCATGCAAAAAAGGACAAAAGCAAATAGTGCACAAAAGTCTACTTGGAAGTCTCCCAAGTCAAGAATAAATTCCAACCAAAAAGAATTCTGCCTTAAAGGAAGAATCTAAAAAGCTAAGAATCCCGTCAATCTGTGCAGATTAGAGCCAGATTCCAGCTTCTACTGATCTCAATACAAAGGCAGCATGAGAGATGGCGACGGGCGTCATCAGGCTTAGCTACAGTGAGATGAACTGAGAAGGCACGGGGTGTTTAAATGTTAGCGAAACGCCAGTTAGCCATTAGCGTTTCATTAACTTTATGGGCCTTGAGGGCTCTCTCACCTGGGATGACTGATATTGTTTTCAGGGCTCGAAGAACCCTGAAGGTTCGCAGTGCTGAGACATTGCCCAGGTCCACAAACTCTGTGACATATCTGTAAGGGAAGGTAGGAAGGGAGGGGCAGTGTGGGAAGGGAGCGGGACACACACATACACACGAACAAGTCAGGCACCCACACACGTCGCGACAAGACAAAAAAAGGGTCACGGGTGGGGAGGGGGAGGGGACGGCAAACGGTCACGCACAGAGGACAGATGGCAGGAGCGCTGGGAGCAGGCGCAAGCAGCCTTACCTGGTATTACTGAGATAGTTTTCAAAGCTCTCAAAACTCTGAATGTGCGCAGAGCTGAAACATTGCCTAGGTTTACAAACTCAGTTATATACCTGTAGGATCAAATGCACAGTTATTACACAGCACAGGCACAAACCCATACATGTGCAGAGATGGAACTGCCTCTCCTTAAAGCATCATGAATCTCAAGGGTCTGGCAGACCAAACCACCAGGAACTGTCAGTGTCTTTATATTGCCTGTGGGCACTAATTCTCTAGGTTTCACTTCAAGACATGTAGGCAAAGTTATTGAAGCGTGGAACAAATATGGGCCGAAGCATGCCATGCTTTAGGGGCCCACATCCATAGGATCAGAGCAGCTTGGGAATTTTACAGTCATGCTTTCAAGATGCACACAACTACGCTGCAGGTACCCCTCCCGGTCTCCATTACCCCCCTCCCCCCCGCCACCACGTCTTCTCACATTCAGTGAGACCTAAAACGTTGCAGGACTGATTAGCTTCAAAAGCATTTCTGCTCTCAGTGTGCGCCACTTCCTGTTTGGCTCAGTTTAAGTCCGCGCATCAAGACACTTACGCCATGAGGATGACACTGAAATCCAGCCAGTTCCACGGGTCCCGCAGGAAGGTGAACTTCCCCACACAGAAGCCCCTTGCCAGGATCTTTATGAGGGACTCAAACGTGTAGATCCCTGTGAATGTGTACCTGGGGAGGGATAGAAAGGGGTGACACACGACGGCAAAGCTGCTGTTGCTTTTACACCGATCACTGTCTTAATTAGATTCAGAGACACCACAGCAGAGTGTATTAACAGTAATCTGAGCATGAGGACTTAACTAGACAATGCACTTTTATTAAATACAGAGTTAAGTGGTGCTCAGGATTAAGTGGATTCTAATGTCTGTATGCACATGCCAGTATAACTCCAAAATATCCTATTTTCTCTGCACAGACCAAAGCTGGTGAAAACACAGCAACTTACTCTACATTCTTGGCCCATTCCGGTGGATTACTGAGGGTCATGAAAGCACAGTTGGTCAGGATAGTGAACATGATCAACATGCTGAACATCGTAGGGACACAGTCAAGGAACAAAATGGAGCATTTGAATTATTAAAGCACTGAGCCTGGTATTTACACTTGTTTTACATCTATAGTAATTGTGATCAGTATTTATAAAGCAGTTAATCCAAAAGACGGCCAAAATTAAAACTGTAAACTAGTCAAAATGTTAAGCCTTCTTGACATTCAAATCCTGTTTTGTCTGTAAAAAGCCTTTAATCTAAATTACACTGAACTACGAGTAAACTCTGAAAGGATATGAGTGGACTAAAACTCTAATAGCTACCCTTCTGAGCGGGTTGAAGGGTTTTAAGATGTACAAGGCAGGAGTGGCGTTGAAACGGAAGATTGCCTTCCCACGATTTAAAACTATGAACGTCTGAAACAGACAGAAAAGAGTGATTAAAAACATCGGAATGGCCTTTGTGGTACTGTTAGAGGTGAAGGGGCCTGGACAGCTGACATGAACCACACTGAAAGAACCTTTTAGGAATGTGCATGTATAGATAGCGCACGCTGGACATTATCTGCCTTGTGTGGTAGCAGCAGAGAGATTAAACTGTTTCAGCTCTGCGTAGCTGTTAATATAATGAGGCTGGATGATTTTGCCTCGGGCAGGATGTGATGGCACTGCAGTTCAACTGGCACAGCAGCTAAGACTAGCATTTAGCACTTCTTCTGGGACATCTTGTAAATGCTCTGACTTGGCTGAGCACAACACTGTGGAGGTGATGAGCAAAATTGCTCTTAACTGTTTCCGATCTAAAGCAGGGCTATGAGTCAGCACAACAATGTAAACTGGCAACAAGCAGATGCTTAGCTCATCTCAGCATTGCTTAGCAACAATGATTTCACATTTCCAGTCTCTGTAGGTTGCATGCGCGCTCACTTATTTCATCCAGATCATTAGCTTATTTTTTTTATATATATAAGAAGGTATTAGACCTTCTGATTGCTGTAGAAGGGGTCAATGTCCTCAATTGGGATGGACACCAAGTGAGGAGGGATGTCCCCATAAATAAAGGGAAGGGACTTCCCCGCCTCCAGATCACTGTTGGGCTTAGGCCCATTTTCATCGTCGCTGTCGCTGCGGCGCCCTGCCCGTGGTCTCCGGGCCTCCTCCTCGGCGATGCGCCTCTCAATGGCGGCCAGCGACTCGGGGACGAAGGAGCGGAAGCTGTCAGGTCCGGGCGGAACAAGCAGCTGTGCCATCTTGTCATCCTGCTCCTTCAGAGGGCAGCGAGGGGCTCAGCTGGTATAGGGAGCTGCAACACATGGGAGAAATATTGAGGAGTCAGAGTGTCACTTTTGGAAAGAGTCCAGTCATTTATCGGAGGGTTGAATAACACTTTTGACACAGTGGGACCCAATCACACGTGCCGAGTCTGACGCAAGTGGCGCTGCTATTTTGAGGCCAACAGAGTTGTCATTCTCCCACCGAATAAATGTTATTGACATATAAAACCCAGAGTCAGTGGTGCAGGGACGCTTGAAGATCACATGACCCGGGCAGCACCCTGGAGAGCGCCACACGACCAGCATATGTGACTTATGTGATTCAGCGGTTTGAATGTTATTTCATGCTGTTTTTCATAAGCTGCTTACACCCAGAATATGCTCATCATTCTTTGGAAGACAATACTTTAAGACCAGAAGATTGATGTGTAACATTCTAGCTTAAAACAATGGATTAAATGATTCCACAAAATGGCTTGTTCCATGGCTGCTGGAACACAATAGTGAGTAAATGAAAATCAGAAAGCACTTTCTTTCACTCAGTTTGTGAAGTGTGAACACAAATTGTTCTGTTTCTTGTTGTCCCCTGTTGTCTGAATTTGCTATTTTTCCATTACATTACGGAACCATACGCCACCGCATATTCAATTCCAGACACGTGTGAGCATTGTTCCGACCTTCCAAACAGGGGACTGCAGTCAGGAGAAGGTGACTCTTTCTCTTGAAACGGGTTCACAATGTAACTATTAACTGGACATTAAATGTGGGAATGATGGCAATACCTAATTAACCAATGATTGTTAAATGCATTCTTTTCCAACATGAGCTGGAAATCAGTCTGGTTTAAGAATTTGTTCATTTGTTTTACAATCATGATACTTTCAAAAGAACATCACGGACAGAGAAGACTGGAACATTCGGGGGAGGGGGCTGTTGTGCTGGTCACACACATTTGAGGTGAATTCTTCCATTAATTGCATTCGGATCGAGTGGCTTCTGGGAGCTCTGCAGGAAGTGCTGCCTTTCGACTGTGTAATGAATTAGTGGAGGGTTTGAAATCAGCAAATCATGACCTCTTTGTCAAAGGCTTCCAGGAGTGACAAATGCAGCCAGAGGCATTGATTTTTCCCCTGCAACCGTCAGCATTTAATTCCCCACTTTGAGCCACCTGCCAGCTTTAAGAAGATCCCAAAGGAAATGCAAGCGCATAAACAAGACCTCCCTCCAGCACCATAACACACACGCAAAAACAAACCCTTGTGAACCATTATCAGGCCGTCCCCACCACAGCCTCACATGCCCTGTTCCTCCTGGGACGCTGAGTGTACTGGCCCAGAAATAAAGGAACGGCACAAAAAGTAAGAACTCTGCCTCCAAATGAAAATAGAGCAATAGAGCGCTTGTGTTTTTAATTAATGGGATGAGATAAACAGACCTTTTGACATGACAAGTGCTCAAGGGAACGCCGAGAACAGCGTCTTCAAAGAGAAAAGACACGCAGCCGTGATCTGAACATCAGTGTGAAGGTGCGTCACACTGTCAGACAGATCAATACATTCCCAGCAGCCAGGGGAGAAACTCTCAGCAACTTTTCCACAGGAAAGCTTCCACAGATTTTACTGTCATCCTAAATATATGCATATCATATCTAATGCCAAGATATATTTTACTTAAGGATCTAAAACTCACTTCACATAAAGGCGATGACTTGTTGTTTTTGGGCTGGTTGAAATCAATGTTTTTGACATTAAACATGCAGCGGTTGATGTCGTTTCAACCATTACACCCTCTATGGAGACCTGGGGTCTGAAA
Organism: Takifugu flavidus; assembly: GCF_003711565.1. Classification (NCBI taxonomy): domain Eukaryota; kingdom Metazoa; phylum Chordata; class Actinopteri; order Tetraodontiformes; family Tetraodontidae; genus Takifugu; species Takifugu flavidus. The sequence continues at coordinate 13,152,411 of NC_079522.1, forward strand.
AGAGTCAAAACGTGCGCTAAACAGGATTTAAAACCTGTGGCGTGCCGTGAACTATTTACACAACCAGAAATGATATGCCGTGTAAACTCAGCAGAGTGGATTATTCCCAGTTACCGGAGTGGGAGATCGCTAGAAAGCGGCCCTAGTCGGTAAATATTACCATAATATAATTAATTGGGCGTAAACTATCTTGGCAATATAACACATTTTTATCAGGTTAAGCACGTGTGTGTTTGTGTGTGTGGGGGGGAGGGTTCACGAGCCTGTGGTGTGGTCGAGCGTGACCCCACGCGACAGCGTCTGCCGACATTTCTTTGCCCGACAATCTTGACTCATCATGCAGCTGTGAGCTACGTGCTTCTTCCACTTCCTCTGACAGACAGATGGACATTCGCTGTCCATGGTTCTAAAGCAGGAAAGCAGCTGCCTCCAGAACAAACACCGCCTGGGGGGGCATTTTATTACACCAACAAGCCATCGGATGGGCCGTCAGATCTGCTCTCACCTGAGTCGCCCACGATTTGTGTCTGCAGCCTCGGCCGAGGTGCTTTTGGAGGCATTGTTAGAGACATTATCGTTAACAATAATAATAATAATAGCCGTTTTCATAAAGAGACATCTCACCACCTGTTCAGACGCGCATTTTGCTGCCTGGATGACACGTCAGAGGAAGAAATCAGAAGCACAAAAGAAGCCAGGACGTGTGCCCGGCGATACCTCAGTTACTCGTGGTTTCAACACGCTCCGAGGGAGGCGCAGCAGCTGTCGCCATGTTGATGATGTCTCTGCGTATTATCTCCAAGCCTGACGCGTCTCCCCCTGAACGGGAGCGGTTCGAATCCTCCGCGGCCATCGCGCCCGTCCACCTCGGGAGGAGCCGCCGGCAGCACGGACAACACCCGATGAGATGTCGCCCGAGTCTGGGGGGGGGTCTCAGCAGCTGCAGCAGCCGCCCATCGGCGTCTCAAGCGGATTCCAAACTGTGGACAGGGGGCCACCTAGGGGTCCCGAGGGCTTCCGCGGAGCCAAAGCCAACCGTTGCTATCACAGCGGCGGTTAAAGGAAGCGAAGCACCCGGGTTTCAGTGAGCGAAATTCGAATAAAGAGTTGGACGCACGGGAAGATGTGAAAAGTCGAGCCAGGAATGAGTGAACGCATCTGGGCGTGTCCTCCCCAGATGTGCTCATGGAGCAACTGCATCACCGCCATAGATCCTGTTTTTCACCTCACACCTCCAAAATAATCACAGCCTCCCTCTCTTTAAAATGTCATTGAATAATCACGCATATTAACAATAAACCCACACTGGGAAGGACGTGTCCCCCGGCAGCACGTAGGGGGCTGATAGTGCCCATTCTTAGACACCTATTTTATCACGACGTGGAGGTGATTTTTGCCCGATTTACTGGCTTAAATGTTCGTGTCGGGCTCGTATCGTTTATATACGAACTATATTCAAACACTGCAGAAGTGTGTGATGGATTTTATGCATCATTTAGCCCAAAACGCCAGTGACGCTGTTAGAACAGGCCTGTCACCGCCGAATTGAGCGAAAAACAAACATTAGGGAAACATGTACGCGCCTCAAAATACTGTTTAAACGCGCGTCCCACATATTTAAATATTGAGTATATAAAGTATACTGTTTTAGGGTGGGGGGTGGGGGACGGCGCACGTATCCAGCGAAGCGTCAATCGATCTAACCTGCCGCGTCAGAAGGCAAAGACTCAAGGATACTCACCACCATTACGGCAGGTGGCGAAGCTGGAGGTGGATCCCATGTCTGAAATGATAATAATAATAATCCCGTTATTTAATCGGCGAGCTCCGTCAGCGTGACATTTAAACCGCTCTTCTTATTGTCACTCGTTGTAATGCCGCTAAAGAGTTGGCGGATAAGCATTCTTTGGTTTTCTTGGCCGCCCTCGCCCTGTCATGGGCAAATCAATGCGCGCTTCCGGTTGGTGAGGCTGGGAGCGAGTGTCCTCCAACCCGCCACTGTCGCAAGATGGCCCTCGGAGTGCACATGGCACCTTTAGAAACGCTGGGCTCGGTTAAACAAACCAAAATAAATAAATAAAGTCGAAATCAAAATCAACGTCTTGTGTGTGCTATTGTTTATATAAGCTGATTTTGCAACGGTATCATCCTTTTCTGCTAAAAAAAAAACAGCCAGATTTAAAGGTTGCTGCACGCATTTTTGTCAAATGAGTTCTCAAAACGGGAAGTTGTTGATTAGAATCCATTTTACTTCAGAATATGTGAAGCTACAGTAATGTGTTAAGGGGTTTTTCCATAGCACACTGTATATACTGTTTTGCAACACGTTTTAGCCTGGAATCCTTAATTAAGGGACTATTAAATATTTATGGAGAGGTGGAGACCACAGCTGGCCCCTGTATAGTTTTTCCTTGTGTAGTGGCGTCGTCTGCTGGACACTCATGGCAATTACACGAGCGGTGATTACAATTGTTGGTTTTCATTATCTTCAGAATATTATTTTTTTGATGCGCTTTCAAAATAATCAAACACTTGGGAAGTACGACAAACACCGTTGGAAGAGTCACAGCTGGATCACTCTGCTGCAGCCAGTGGAGTTACAAGATTTTAATTATTTCACCACATGAAATCAGTATCGTTAACGTTCTTATCATAGTAACATGCACAATGGGAACACCTGCTCTGGTATTGTTCAAAATTTTAACTTGGAACATGAGACAATCCTAAATAAAGACGTTAAATTTTTGACATAGTCTCTTCCATCCATCGTACATCAACTTTTACCCCCTCTCTCTCTCTCTCATTGCCTCTTGCAAACGTTTACTATTTCTAGCCTTTGGCCAACTCTTGTACATTTGTTGAATGATTTGTGATCTGATTTCTGTTTTTTAAGGTATAATCTCATAAAACTTAATATATCCCTGACACTTATGACTTTGGCAGTTTGTAGAGTTATGAAATCAAATCTACACCCCAAACTTCATCAAAATGAGCCTTTCAGTACACTTAATAACCAATGGGGCATGCTGCATTCCCCAGAATATTTGCATATTCCATTTTAGATAAGTATCACAATAAAGTCAGAATGTCAATACATAGTTGTATAGGAAAATATCCAGCCTGTGTTTTGTGTTTCCTTGGTGTGATTCCAAGACTGTTCTCACACTTCTTGGCAGCTCCCTGTGAGTAAGCTGCGAGGTTCATTAGAGGCGACGTGATGAATATTTGCAGATGTTTTGAGCAGAACTGCCTCCTGCTCCTGCCAAACTCAAAGCAAGACTGACAAACACCCAGAATAAAGACAGTCGTGCATCTGCGCATACATTTCCAGACCAAAATAGTTTACATGAAAGCAGTGTGGAGGGAAATGCGGGAACGTCAATTCGTATCATCGTCTGGTTGATTCTGTCTGTCAGGAAACCAAAACATGAGACAAATCTGTACACGTGGTCATCAGAGTTACATCTATGTCCACAAAGAAACTGTCAGATCCACACCTGGCACGTGTCAGCATGTGTGTGTGGTAGCCGTGGTCGGCTGTTAACAACGTGATAGGTGCTGTTATTGCCTGGATGGTGGGATAAACTCTCCTTTCAGACATGAAAAGGTGCTGGTTAAGTGGGTCCATCCCACGCTGATGAGTTTAAGGCAGCCATGAGGTCAGCCAGTCCCCACAGACAGACTTTACAATGAGATTACAAGATTACACAGAGTGAGGACATGTGTTCTCAGGCCATAATTTGATTAAAACTCCCACTGAAGAGCGCGCCACTGCTCACGTACCATATGCAAATATCAAGCACTGGTGTTTGCGCAAGAAAAAAACTGATTTTGTTTCATTCACCACCCTCTCAGGGAAAACTGACTGATTATAGTCTAGAACCAAAACAGAACCCTCCCCTGTTCGCAGGCAGTAATGAGGTTTGTGATAATATCATCTGATAAGCATGAGTGCAAGCCAAAGATTTCACATGGGTCGGCTCACACACTCATGCAAATCAGCCCTTTTGCAGCTGCCACACTGTACACACACATGCAAAAGTGCCGTCACATGACTGGGCTGGGCCTGGAGGTGTGGCGGGGTTAGGCTCTTCTTCTGAACGGGGATTAGAGAGGAAGACACCCTCGCTCTTCTTCACCTTTTCTCCTCCAGCGACTAGACCAGAAAAGCCAGGAGAGGATGGGAGGACACAGCAGAAAGAGGTAAGCGTGTGAGATGTGGATACATTATGGGACGTTTGGGAAGCTCGTTGACGTGGAGACACTGAAAGGCATTAATCCCTCTTACTCAACCAACTGCTAAGCTTATTGGAGACGAGTATTACTGCATTAACAACATGGCTGAAGGCAGACAGGCCTGCATGGCAGACACAGCTCAGCTGTCTCTTGACTCTTTAGGGGGTGTAGACCATGCGCTTTTGAAATGATGCCTTTATATTTAACGGAACGGTTTTATCTTTATGTATACGACTGGAGTGGTTTAGATTTTATTTTAAATAGACTGCAATACTTTCATTCATAACTTAAATTCTTTTATGTTTTTGATATATTTCCTGTTAAATCTAGCAGTTGCCATTCTTTGTACTGCATCTTGTGAAAGCAATGGGATTTAAGATCTGTATACTTATTTCTTTTTTATATTTATTTAAATATAAATAAATATCTTAGATAGAACAGTCATGAATGCAGCATGTACAAATGTAAAAAATCATAATGACGCTTGCCTGTAGATTGTATGAATTCTAATTATTTCGTTGTTTAATAAATGATAAAACTGAGATTGTGACAGAAATTGAAATGTGAAGGAAAAGTCTGAATAACATTTTCTGAGTTATTTTTCATCGAGTAACTATTTAAATAATTTTTCAGAAAAAAAATCATCAGTTCAACATTTTAACGGACGGTCTGATGTAGTTTGTTCGTTTGATGTTGGCAAAGTTCTGAAAGTATTTTAATAGATTTTTCAGGAAATGACCTCGTTCAATTTTAGCGACGTTCCGGATTCCGGAGGGACTTTGATTTTCCGAAGATCAAAGTCGTGGAACTTTGATCTTAGAGCAACTACCTCACCTTACCTCTTATTACTCCTGCCTATATAAAAATAAATATTAGGCGGATCTTTGCGGTCAGAAAAAGATATCATTTTCTCCATTGATCCTTCTCTGCTCCTACAGAGATGAGTGGACATTAAAGATGCTTTGAGCCACGTATTTTTGCACCTTTACGCGTAAGTCCGATCCATGAAATGTGAGCTGTGAGCGCTTATGAAAGGGTTTATTGGCATGCTGCCCGTGTAAATGCGAATGTTTGTAGCATTTATTAGCACGCTGCTGCTAACCTCGGGCTGAGATCGTTTAAGTAGTCTAAAGATCGCTCCTGTTGACACAGAAAGTGAAGTTAAGAACAGGAGTTAAGTCGAGCAGAAGCAGGCGACAGTTCGGTGATTTAGGACGCGGCAAAGCTGCAGTCAGGGGTCATGTTGGGTGACAATCAAGTGATTTGATTACTGTCCTGTGGAACTGATTAAACCTCTGGTCAGCTACAACTAGCGTGTAGTTACGAGAGTCAACTTTTTTCCTGTTTTTTCTATTTTTAAAGGCGCACCAAGTTCACACCAAGAAAGTTGAATATGTTCAGATTCAGTTGTGTTTTATTTATGGTGCTGCAATATTTTCCAGCACTGCATTGACCAAAGGCAACTCAATATGGGGGCGACACACATGGTCTGCAGCTGTGAGACCTTTGATGGCTGCACCCACCCTCGGGGCTGGGGCAAATCCTGCCTTTTTCAAACTCAAGTGTTTCTGATTGTTTAGCAAGTCCACCTGACAACGGGGACGCCATCAGAGTATCACAGGAGCATTGCGAGATCCATCGAGGGCCCCTCCAGATGGAGGAGCAGGTGAATCCGTTGGAGAGAGACCACACTGTGGCTGTGGTCCTGCCGGGGGGGCTGGAGAAGAACGCCACTGTGCACGGAAGGTGGGGTGCTTTTAAGTTTTCTAGTGTGTTCTAAAATTCATCATTCTTTAATTTAAGATTTTACTGCCAATATTTGATTATTTTGCATCATAAAAAAAGGTTGATTTCCTCATAAACTTGCAGCTTCATGCCCCCAATAACAGAGCTCTGGTGAATTTCACATCTCAAACACATTTTATTGCCCTTTTTTTATTTTCTTCTGCTCACAGCAAACCGGTGATGGACTTACTGGTGACCCTTTGTGCGAGCTACCACATGAACCCATCAGGCTACACTGTTGAAGTTCTCTCAGCCAACAAGAACACCATTAGCTTCAAACCAAACTCTCCCATTGGCTCACTGGAAGTGGAGAAGATAGTCCTGAAGCCCAGAGAGGTGGAGGAGAAGATCAGGAGGCCGTACATGCCTGAGGTGAGAACAATAATATGCAAAGCCAATTCTATCAAAGTCCACATCTCCCTAACTAATGGAACATGGTGAAGTAATGAGATCTTCAACCTGCAGGCGTCCGTTCGCCTTCTCGTCAACTACAACAAGGCCCATAAAACGGTGGTGCGCGTGAGTCCTACGGAGCCGCTGGAGCTGCTGCTGCCGGTCATCTGTGACAAATGTGAGTTTAGCGTCCAAACAACCGTCTTACTGAGAGATGCTGGATCCGACGAGCCGCTCGACACCACCAAGACTTTGAACGAGCTCGGACTGAGGGAACTGTTCGCCAAAGACACAGAGGCCAGGGAGCCCGTAGATCTCCAACACCGAGCGGGGACGCCTGAAGCAGGTGAGCGTCTGTCTGTGAGCAACTACACACATAAGGATTTTATAAATCTTTGATTTTTGTTCTTTATCCATTAGAGGCCCCACACCTGAAGGTAAAAAATCCGTTTTGCTCGTACTGTGTGTGTTGCGCTCTGATGATCTCAACACACCACACAAAGGTTCTGTCCCACCGCTGATCTAGAATCTCGTCCTCCAAGCCAGAAATCTCATGGATAAACCTGATAATATTGTAAGATAATCAGGCGATAAGGGGGAAAATTGTGACAAAAACGACCTGATTTTGATTACGTGTCCCACTTTAGCTGTTGAATGAATGAAGAGTTGAGTCTGGAATCTAGAATATAATTTACTGTCCTATCGCTCCTGATTGTGCCATCATTTCCTCTTGAACAGCTATGACGCCAACAAAGGTGGTCTTACCTCCTCCAGCAGAGGGTAACTCCTTCACATGCACTCCTTCAGAATCCTTCATTACATCTGCAGGCCGGCACGTTTATCATTCTGTGTCTCTGCTTCTGTAGAGCTGCCAAAAGGGGAGAGGAAACACAAGAAGAACACTGGATTCCTCAGCTTATTCAGAAAAGGGAAGAAGAAAGCTGAACCAGTGCGTCCTGCAGATGTTACCAGAATCCCACTTTTTATTAGCGACTTTATTTATTGCGCAAACATCCCTTTTCCCAATAGGAAGGAGCGCTAAGCGCCCCGGTTTCTCCATCTCTTGCCAAACAAGTGGCCACCGGTGTCAACGCCGAGGCCACTTCCTGTTCCTCCACCCCCGCAGACGTGCTGAAGAAGAGACGTGCTCCCCAGCCGCCCATGGCCGCGTCGCAGAGCGTCCCCACCAGCCTCGGCACCTGTCACCTCAGAGCGCCGCAGGTTGGTGGGCACATTCCCGACTCCGGTGGCGGCTGTGACCGCAGCACTAACGGCCCGCATGTTCTGTGCTCTATACCTCTTTGTGTAGAGATCATCTGCAGAGTCCACTTTAAGAAGACTAAAACGGCGAGCTCCGCCCCCTCCCCGGGCAAACCTGAATCAGACGAGCTCCGAGGTTGAAGGTAAAACCGAACTCTGCTGAGCACGCGAGTGATGATGCATCAAAGCATGTGATGCGTTTTAATTGTTTCCATTCGGTCAGCACGGGTTTAACGTGGGGGGGGTCCCTCCGGAGAGGTTTCTGTTTTTGAGTCAGAAGCCGCAGCTGAGCTGAAACAGGCTGCTACGATTATTCCCCAAATTGACCTTTTCCAGTAAAAAAAAAAAAAAGGTTTGAGCTGCCAGATCCTCCGGTGGCTGCAGTGCAAGGTCAAGAGAGATTGGAGTTAAATCAAGATTAAAATGTCAAAGTGAGCGCCATCAAATGGAAGATTTAGCCACTAAATCCAGCACAAAAAAGGCAGCCTTTATCAGTCAGAATAGTCTGACCCCGTTCAGGGCAATTAATGTGCCCCTTGTGCGCGGAACACGTCAGCTTCAGCCTGTTCAGATAAATCCGCCTATTGTCCGGATTGGATTTTCCTGTCTGCGTGACGTGCTTTTACTACCTCCACTTGTGGTGCCATTTCCACCCAGTTCTGTTATTATTGAAGGCCTCTGATTATCTGTGCTCCTCGGAATGTTCAGTTTGTTCTATTTCAGTTGCCTTCAGCAGTCTGGCTGCCTAGCTTGTTGTTGTCGGGAGCAACCTTCAGCTGACTCAGTGTTAGCTTGAGGCTGAGAGAACACTCCTGCAACGGTGACAATGTTCTTCACGGTCTCCTCCTTTATTTACATAATCATCCTGTTTGAATTAGAGCTGCAGGAGAACAAACACCCTGCGTGTGTGTGTGTGTGTGTGTGTGTGTGTGTTGCTGCACTAAAGCTGAGCTCTCTGTCTTCACTGCTTCCAGACTCTGTTTCCTGGTGACTGAGACCTGCTGCCACCGCTGCTGCTGTCTGTTTTTCCTCTCCTCCCATCACCTTTATTCCTCCTCCTCTCCGGCTTCCTCTGGCCTCTACCCGCTTGCCTTTTCCTGGCTTTTATACAGACGCACGTCTGTATAAATTGCATTTAAATGAAATTAGTTTTGCTTTTCTATTCTATTTTAATTTTCTGTTTTTTTGTGCGCAAGAGCAGCAGTTCTGTAACTTTACTTTTTTGGGTGTTTTCTTTGTGGATTTATTAGTTTGCAGTTAATTGCTGTGCCTTTTTTTTATTTTGAAACTTATTTTCTTTATAGATAAAATAATAAATGTTCTTCACGCATGCTTCGATTTTATCCTGCCGCTTTTTTATTCATATTTACGTTGTGTTGGTGGTTTTCAATATTCCTGAAAAGTTTTAATAAAAAGTAACATTTTACACATCTATTTTTTCATGATTATTTTCTTATTGTAGTTGTTCAGTTAAAATTCATTCGATTATATTGATTTACATTGAAAATGAGCTTTTTCGCCTCCCATGTTACTGAGACTTTTCTGTTTTTCTGGGAACTTTAGACTCGTTGAGCACTGTGGAGGAGCAGCAGGAATGTGAAGAGTCCATCTCCTTAAACCTCACGCCATCGCCGCCCCAGTCTTCACCGGAGCTACGCCAGCCACGCTTCTCCTCATCTTCAACCCTCAGCAGTCTCCACGATATGGTCGATCCTTATCTGCCTTTGTTTGAAGGGAAGGACTTGTCTGACGCCCGCTCGGCTCTTGCCAAAGTTCTGACCTCCTCGGTTTCCAGAGGAGCTTTGGTCAGACGCCTGAGAATTTCTGGGATGCCAAAGTCCTGCCGTGGCTCCACGTTGACGCCTGAGACTCGTAAGTGTTCAGGTGATGGAGGCACCTGGGCAGATCTCGAATCTGTTCCATCATGCAGCCTCCCCATCCAACCTGAGTGGGAGGAGCCCATACATAGGGTTTCTATGACAACATTCAAAGGTGTGCCCAGTAAGCCCACTGGTCCAGAACCTCCTGCAGAGGTTCCAGATCAGATTAAAGTGGAAAATGAGCCTGGAGTTGAAGGTTCTCCTGACCCAGAGACAGACAGTGAATTGCAGACAGAGGAGGATCTACCTGGTTGGTCAAGTGCGGAACCCTGTTCTCCGGCGGATCCGGGATCCGACAGGCTGCCCTCCCTCCCTCCTTCACCTGATTTAGAGAGTCACGTTTGTCCTGACTCACCTCTGACTGAGGAGGAAGAGGAGAAGGAAGAGGAGGAGAAGGAAGAGGAGGAGGAGGAGGAGAAGGAAGAGGAGGAGAAGGAAGAGGAGGAGGAGGAGGATGGACCTGAAGTGATACCCGTGGATTCGTCTGAGGGTGATGATGGGGAACCTCTAACTGAAGGACAGATCAACTCAGAGGAGCAGAAAGAAGTTCCCCAGAGCCCCGCACAGTTGGGAAGCACAGAAATGGACCCATGTGGTCCGAACACTGATGAGACTGGGGCGGAAGGAGAGGTTCTGCAGGATGAAGCAGTAGATCACAAAGTTGACCAGGAGGTTGAGGACGATGCGTTCCCTCCCCCTCCGTCACCTGTGTTCTTTACTGAAGACACAAACATCCTCGATGAGGTTGAAGGAGAACCTCCTGCTTCCTGTTTACCTTCATCTTCTCAACCGTCAAGCCCTGCCTCCAGTGGACCAGATGGCGGACCTGGCCAGGACCTCCAGTCGGGGCCTCAGCTGCCCGAGCCTGCTCCAGAACCTTTGGACAAGACAAACGCGGCACCCTCCAGATTTGCAGAAGCAGTGGCACTGGCCGTGCAGAAGTCCCGCCTCCAGCAGCAGGGCAGAGGTCTGGGTCCTCAGGCCAGCAGCAGGCCACGCAGCAACCTCCCCTCTACCTCTGTATAACACTTCAGTGAGTACACAGCTGGAACTGTGCACACATGGCCTTTACATGTCCCGCCTATAGAAAATGGACTGTAAACATTTTTGTTTTTGTTTGCTCTGTTTGTCCTCGCAGGTGCCTGACCGTTGTCTTCAGCTCTTGACCCTGAGCTGAGCTGGTCCAGGACACCCACACCCTATTATTGAGTTTCAGCTATCTTACCACAGATCAGGTGAACCATTTCCACACAAACTGCATCAGTTTTACGACGAAAATCCGTTCTTGATTTTTCTAGTACAGTATGTTGTTGGACTTTATGCTCGTAAAATGAACGTAAACACTTTTGTTCTGATGTAAGCCAAAGAAATTGGGCAGAGCTGTGGAAGATATTTTGTCCTTTTTGTTTGTTTGTTTTTTGTTTTCATTTACTCTGTGCCAAAGAGACATCACTGGGATGTAGAATATATTGTATAAAAATTAAATTCTGTTGAATTAATTCATACTTATCTTGATGTTTTAAGACTTGAAAAATGCATTAAAAATCGTCCACGGTTCAGACATTTCTGCCTGTCGGCCAACAGGTGGCAGTAGAGCGTCGCTTTTAATAGCAGGCCAACATGCATTAAGTATGTTGAATGCAGGAATTTTTATAGCAATTCTAAAGGTAAATTTGTGTTTGTAGTTAACATAAATTAACGAATCAATGGAATTCATTTTTTAAAAATGTTAAAAAATAATAATTATTCTTTGAAAATCTCTATATTCCCAAAAATATTCTCAGAAAGAACCTATATAATATACTTAATGTAGACTAAGTTTTCTAGCAAAAAAACCCATCCTTGTTAGAAGCATCGGTTTCATGCCAAGCATCTCAAAACCTTCCTGAATAAACTCAGTCCACTTTGCTTGCATGCACACACAGTTATGTCTTTAACGGACCCATACCTCAAGGCAATACTCTAGTGCTATACTTGGGTGCCAAAAGAATCTGCACTGCTATATGTATTGATCCAGCCCTGGCCTTGGAGGAACAGCAAGGAGCTGTGCGAGGTAGAGACCTAGCCAGAACTGCCTGTGGCTAAAGCTCCATGTTTGCCAGGCCTGGACTGAGTGGGCTCGCTTCAAGACTTTCTCTTCTCCTCTCTCTAACATTCCTCGCGTTACCTGAGGAGGAAGGAGAGAAAGAGGGGAGGACAAGTTGCCGTTGGATGATGGGAGGTAACCTTTGACCCTGTCGTGTTTCCGCCGCGCTCTCCCCAGAGGGGGCGCCAGGCCCTCAAGGGCACAGCCGTGTCACGCTGCCGTTGTCATGGTGAATGCCATTACCCACCCTAAGGGAGAGAGCCACGTCTACCGCTTAAAAAAAACTCTGAAAAAAGCAACACACACTAGAGAAAATCTCTTCCCCATTGAGCAATGATATCCAATGTAAGTGACAACTCTGGCATTATCCTTTTTCTTTAAAAGAAAGGTTGAATTTCAACCTGAGCAGCAACGTTCATGATCGCGCGGACAAAAGAAGGCTGAATTTCTAATGCAGCACAATGTGAAATGCTACTCTGTCATGTACATTTATGATCCAGACTGACATTAGATGCTATCAGCACAGATGAACCTTTTGGTTGGGAGGAGGTGGTGAGAAGCACACACACACACACACACACACACACACAAAGAGGTTTTGTTGATTAGCGTCTCCAGAGACGAGTTGGAGAGGGAGACGCGAACAAACAAGGTGTTTTAAAAATCCTGGAGGACGCTTCAGTCGTGCGGGCTCGTCCTGGTTCAAACAAATTAATGAGGAGGCCGTGGTATGAATGCGTGATCACTCGGTGGATCAGCCGCGCTGGAACAAACACAGCTGAACAAACAGGCTTTGTTTGGCCTGAAACACTCAAGTTATTTTCCAGCTTGAGTCGAGTGTTGAGAAACGAGTCAGAAGTGGGGATCAGAGCGTCCTCATCCTTTAATTATACAGGTGCACCTGGAAGGTTTCAGACACTAGTATTTCAGAATCTCCGTCACATTAATTAAAGCATTTAATGTAAAGATGTGATAAAAATAAATATAATTGGAGGATGTTTATTTTGAAGTGATTCCGCAAAGGGGTGAAAAAATGTGTTTTAAGTGTGAGGAATCGGCCAAGATTGAGACCGTTACCAAATGAAAAAAAAAATTAAGATGCTGGTGACACTTGGGCTTCTCATTGTTGGATAAATTAATGCTGCCATGGAAACAGGACCCTTAGTTAGCCCGAGGTTATGGCGGTTAACTTTTTTAATAATTCAGTCCATTCCTGTGAAATTGTTCCTTCTTTTATCAAGCGGCTCTCGCAGTTGAAAGCCCATAATTTCATTGAAGGTGAGACAAAAGGCGCGATCGTTATTTCCGTCCCTTTTGTAAGCCTGTAAGTAGATTTATAGTTGGACGCCGAGGAAGATTGAAATTCGAAAATAACAGCGCAGCTCGGCGCCTCATTCTGAAGGAGGTATGCAGAACAGTTCAGATCAATAACGGAGAACGGACCCACACAGATGGGCAGTGATGCGCATGTATCATTTATTTATTCCCTTATCCTCTCATTCATCTCTGTTTAGTCTTCATCAGATGCATCGGCCGTGTGGTTTGAAGATGCCCACGAGTTGGTGCAAGTCGGGATCTGATTATAAAACAGCGAGTAGGCCCCAGGCATGCTTCGCTGGATCCACAGTGTCTGCATGTGTGTCAGGGGCGCATGTGCATTGTAGACCGCTAATATATGTGTGTTTACATGGCACCTCCATGCTTGGCTTGAAATAATCAATAGATGAATCACCTAAAGCGCTGGAGCTCTCCCCGGGCAGTGTGGTGCAGCCTAATGCTATTCTTTCCATTCACCTTGGGAACGGCATCCATCAGGCCTCCCCCTGAAGTGTGGTACGGTTGCCTGAAACATCACAACTGCTTGAGGGGCTGCTTGGAAAGTGATGCAGGGAGAGCACAGTTGACCTCTCACCTCCTCCATGTTCGCGCTCGCTTCCCTCCTCTTTGGCAGAGCGGCAAATCAGAGAGTTCCTGCCTCATTGGCGTTGTCAGACGCTTAGAGTAATGTTTATCTGCATTGTGCTGCTGGTTAACTAGTTCAAATGTTATGGAAATGATATTTACCTCTTCTTTGATCCCGTAAACTCCAAACAGGCACAGCATCTTTTCTTTTTTTTTATTTACCCCGGTTGAGGGATTGAAGGGCTTAAAAGAGGAACTATAAATACAAACAACAGGGGAAGAGAGCAGACATGGAAGGCTGCGCGGCGTCGGGCTATTTCTACGGCGCCCGGGCCAGCTTTTAAATCACCCTCCGCTGCGATGCAAACAGACATGGTAAAGCGTGTTTGACACAAACCACAAAGTCAGACTGGGTTGATTCATGGCGCTTGGCAGCAGGCAACAAGCAGCGGCGCTACGGCGGCAGGCCGACCGTTCAGTCGGGGGGCTCTGCTGCTCTGTGATGGATGGTGCACGGGCCCCCTCTCTGTCATTTTTCTGCGTTCATCCCTGCTTTACCGCAGAATCCTGAGAGAGGGTTCAAAACAACGTGGCTCAGCTGGCTGATGAATGGCGGACGACTGCGCTTCAGCGTGGTGACAAACTGACACAATCATCACAGTTAATTTGTCCCCAGCAGCTCCCCCCCAACTCCGTCCCACCGCGCAAACACGCTCGGCAATATTCATTTCCTTTAATCTCTCCGTCGCTCTTCTGACTGAGCTCAAGTCAGACCCCTCAAACCATCTCTGCTGAAATCTCTCCTGCAAATGAATGGCAATGCAGTGATGATTAATCACCGAGAGGGGGCACAGTAATCCCTGCTTCACGGCGCTGGCAGGACGGGCCGGAGGAGCGCAGCGCTCCCCGCTGAAGAGCTGCAGGAGAATGGGATGCATGTTTGCTGGGAACGCTTAGGAGCTTTGAGTCATTGCGCCCATGTTTTTATTACAGGCATTATATATGTGTATATATATCTATAGATAGATAGATAGATAGATAGATAGATAGATAGATAGATAGATAGATAGATAGATAGATAGATAGGGTGGGTGTGGTGGAGCAGAGAAGAAAACAAACTAAATGCAATAATGCTTGTTAATCTCGGAATTCTTAGGAATATTGTTTCAATCACAGGAAGTGCAAAATATAAATATATCTGAGACGAAGATATGATGTGAACTTTTTATATGGCTGCAAAACTTATTTTCAGTTGTAAAATGCATGATGCTGGATATAAACCACTATGTATTGTATATAAAAATAACTAATAATCACTTATTTGCAGGCCTCTTTATGCCCGGAACTTTTCCTTCATCTGTTTTTTTTGTTGTTTTTGTCCGATTCCCCTCTCTTCTTTTTTGTCTGTCATCATTAATAATTCATCTCTTTTTCTCTGATGCTAAAACAACAACAAACAGAACAACAGCTCAGATAATGTATTCAGTCAAAAGCTCATTGTCTGGAGGGAGGAGGAGAGGGGACAGCGAAAATGTGCACTGGAGTGAGACAAGAGAGCACCCCGACAGGGAGAGGCTCAATGTCACTCCGCAGCGTGGCGGGAAGGAAGAAAAACAAATGCCAGAGGGAGAAAGGAAAATTTAAAAAGAGAGAGAGGAGGATACAGTTTGTAAGTCATAAAAGCCCAATTAGAGGCATTAAGGTCCTCAAATGGAGGATTACAATGAATAATTTGTGACTACAACCCTTTCAGGCTGATCGTGCCATTAATGTGAGACTTTTTTTTTTTAATGGGTCTGTTCAGAATCTCTCGGTGCTGGGGGGGAAAACAACAATCAATATTTCAAGGAAGCATGAATATGTTGCCGAATCCTCACCCCGACCGTCCATTGACTCAGCCGCCTTACTTTAAATCTTCCCCCGTCACCTCTTCATTTGGAGAGGCTCGACCTTGAATGTAAGCGGGGTGAACCGGTGCCCCGGCTTTCACATTACGCCAAAATGGACCCTGACTCATCCCATTTAAGCCCGACAAGGAAAGCACAACTCTGGGCAAATTAGTGGCCGTCATTTAGGCACTTTGGTGCCCCAATTTCAAAGTTACGTGACAGTCAGTCATGTTTGTCTCGCTTGTCTTGCGGCGTACTTCATCTGGATGTTGCAGTTGTTGTTTTTTGATAGCAGCTGCTTGAATGTTGATAACTACAGATGTGTTCCACATAAAAACTTGATTCAGCCATGCTCATGGGCAGGATTTCAGAGTCCCACTGCGCTTTGTTGACTTTATAAACGGTGACATTGATAAAGAGGCTCCTCTTTCAGCAAAACTCTGTGCACTTGCAATTTACCCAGAAGACTGTGTTATGCAATAACTGCATTGACATCGGGCTCATACTCTGCCGTGCAATATATCTGTCTATAGGAGCCGTTCCATATATAGCCACAAATTCACCCCAGGACAGCATTATAACGCAAAAACTGCTCGCTGAAGTTAGTTGGAAAAGTACAATATGGCAAGAAAATCATTTGTTATGATGTTGGAGACTACTGTGTGGTTTTAATTGTTAACTCCTTCACTAAATCATCTCAGTTCTGAAACAACTCAACTCAGAAAAATAGAAATCAGTGGAGCATAATCAATGAGATGGTTCTCCTGCTTCCACACATCTTACTCCTTGCCCCCCCCCCCCCCCCCCCACAATGCAATTCCTGCGCTGACGGTTCAGTCGGAGATTCAGGTGTGCTACGCGGGTACCGGCTCCTGTTGCCTCCAGCTTGGAGCAGAAGAGGAAGAGGTCTGGTAAAGCTCACTTCCTTCGAAAACTGCACCTCCCGATGGTTGTTTTTTATGCCCGATCTCTTCAGACCCAAAGGATGCCGATTCAGGTGACATCACTTGAGGGCAATTCACTGAACTCCGCACGCCCCCTCCTAAGCCTTCTAGATACATTTTATATATGTTGGTGAACACCTCCAAACACCCACTAAGTTACGGTTGTGCTGTACAGACATCTGGTGCATGTTTAGATGTATTAAGGCTGAAACCAGAGTCGCCACTTCCTTCCATCGTGCTAAATTGGATGGATTTAGCAGGAGACCTTTGCAGTGGCGTTGTGAAGTGGCGTGGAGGCAGGACCAACAGTTTAGCTCTCCTTTATGTTAGAGAATCAGCCAAAATACAGGGCTGAGAACGTCCATCTTTTCTGAGGGTGAACTGATCAAATCAGATGTGAAATCACATCACAAATAGGACATAATTCAAATTTCCATTTGAAAGGCCTCCTCACGGTCAGATTTCTCTCCCCACCGCCCGGGATTATCATCGCTCTCGGCTTTATATTTGCCTTCTGAGCACAACCGCAAGCTGTTTCGCTGTTTTGTTGGGGGGGGTGCGCAACAGTATGTGGCTTTACACAGACCCTCAGTAATATATCGGTTCCTTTTATTAAAAGGAGACGGATAGAAATGGTAAAAGAGACAAGGAGAAAGAAAGCCTTGGCAGGAATCCATTCTGGGCCAACGGGAGCACAAAAGCGGTTTACTTCCAGAGGGAAAAGATAAAAGGCTATCTTTGAATGCAGTTAATGACTTCTCTCACCTGAAGTCTTCGTTGATAACTCTTCCCTGAGTTTACCTCTCGTCAGGCCTTAGCTGCCCAAACCCACCCTGAGCCCAGCATTTTTCCTCCCCCCCTCCTCCTCCTTCCCCTCCTCCTCCTCCTCCTCCCCAGGAATTGAACCTCCATTCTCTAAAGCATGTACTTCACAACGCTGCCTTTATTTGTTGTGCGCGCCGCGCCATCCGCAAACTTCACATCCATCTTTGCCATGAATTTGAGGTTGAGAGATCAGGGCAGGGCAATGACGCACCGAAAATCACCGCTGCTTTCAAATCTCATTTCAGAGGGTGTGTTGGAGAGAAACCATCAGGACAGCGCTATTAACAGGTGTTCCCGCTGCCCCCCAGCCTGGGCTCTTTAGAGAACCTAAAGGTAGCTTTAACCTCCGTAGCATCACACTTAGGGTAAACAAATGCTCACCCTACGCTCCTCTCTTACATTGGTGCCGAGAGAGAGTTTAAAGCAAAACGTTCTTCTCTGTGGATCTTTCTTTCTGCTGCGCGGAGTGAAGGCACACATCTGCACATCTTTCAGGGATGCAGCTGTTTCATGTAAAAATAACAGCAACTTTTGGTTGAGCCTGCCAGAGAGAATTTATTATTATTGCATTCATGCGTCGGACCCCTGCCGGATTTCTTCTTGTTGCTGTAACTGACAGTTTCGCGGTGCGGAGGGAAGAAACATCCTGGCGGCTGCGGCTTCTGCCTATTGCATCTTAAACCTGAGCGGCTGCGCTTAATTGCGACAAATTTGGCGCCGCAGTGTCGTGGCGGCGCCGACAGAGCGTGTGTAACCTTCTACAAACTCATAATGATAAAAGCCACCCTCATTGTTTTTATGTTTACAGTATTTCTCAGAATCCTTCAGTGGAACATTTGCAGCAATGTTAAAGTATATTTGCAGCAGCTTTAAGAGCAGATAATTACTGTATTTTAATTGTGTCGTGCAAATGTGTGGGAAAAGCCGTCATTCTCGGCTCCATCCATCTCAGACGTAATATGAATTCATGGTATGATACCTGGATTTTATTAATTCAGGGCCACAGAGACAGCTGAATAATGAAATTTAATGAAAATTTTAGATGGACTAAAAGTCAGAGTGCTTCTGTCATTAATTTTAAAAGCACACATACCGTTTGGCTTTGCACAGTAATGATAAATTCCTCCATCGGTCTTCATGTTATATAGCAAGTGCGCCCAGTTGAAAAGATTTTTTTCTGGATTCTTTCTAAAGTCTTTTCTTCATGGAATTGTGTAACATATTTACACTTGAAAAAAAAATAGATGATTTGAATATTGGTAGAAATTAGAGGCTGCAGGAGAGGAATGTGTCTTTTTGAGGGCAGCTGATTGTGACACCTTTATGTGGCTTGATTCAAATGTATCCTGTTGTACATTTGTAAAAAC
This sequence comes from Takifugu flavidus, assembly GCF_003711565.1. NCBI lineage: Eukaryota > Metazoa > Chordata > Actinopteri > Tetraodontiformes > Tetraodontidae > Takifugu > Takifugu flavidus. The sequence continues at coordinate 13,170,978 of NC_079522.1, forward strand.
TAGTCCTCCCTTTCCTTCTAACATTTAATGACAGAGAACCTCTAGTATAGTGTCTTGGTTTAATATTTAATGCAAAGAAACATGAAATAAAAGCTGGAGACCTGAGTAGGTCCTCCTGGTAAGCCTCTTTAACAGTCCCTGCTCTTCTGACACTTTGTGAGGAATTTTCATCGTACAGCAACAACTATTGAAATCATTCAAAGGCAGTGGTTTTATCATCTTTAAAAACATTTTTTTGTTCCAACGATCTCAGTGGAGCAAAATATGTGGCCATTATTACATTAGTTTATGTCGTTAGCGCACGGAGACTTTAATTTCTGCTCTGGACAATGAGGGAAACAAATCAAGTATGTTTTTTGAAGGCACATTCCAGAGGTCATTCATATACAGAAAGATTTTCTCCAAGCAACAACCTTTGACATTTAAGGGAACATGAAAAATTCTCTTCATCCCAGCCTCCATTGCAATGAGTTCATCGCTGTCTTTTCATACAATAAATTAAGTTTCCATTCAAGTTTGGCATCAGGAGATGTTAAACATTCAACGTTTGGCAAAAATGATCATCCTTGGCTTAGTGTTCTTCATTAGTGCGTTCTACTGAGACCTAAATATGAGACACTTGACCAGGGGGTAAGGGGGGGAAACTCTCCTCTCTTTTTCTCCCTGCCGGCTTTTTCTTTGCTGCGTGTTCATCTTTCTGTGTTGTTTATAACACATTGAGACAGTACAACAGGTCCATTCCAACCAAAAAGGATGCTAGCTGGAGAGTAAATCCACTCGCATCCCTGTGGTTTACTCATCCCACCTTGGCATCCCGTGGACTTTCCTCTATACCTCTGACCCAGCATGAGCCGCAGGCAGCCATGCATGGTCCTATTGGTCCGGCTATGGAGGCTGGATGTACTTTGACCCCAGAGGAGATTGGATCCTTGGTCATAGAGGAACTTTGTAGCAGCACAGCAGCGTGACTCCTGACGTTGGGATAATACGTTAGTTGTACAATGAGATTGCTGAAATGAATTGGGAGTTAATACAGGATGGAGAAGATGTTCCGGTCACAGACCTCTTTTCATGTGGGATAAAATTATTTTTTCCTCTTTAAAATCCAGTTTAAATATATATACACACACACACTACGTATATATACTTTTTAAAATACAATTATTTACTCCATTTTTGCTCAGGCAATCTGTCAAAACCGCCCACCATAAGGTCCTGAAGGGCCACAGTTTTAGAGTCCACGTGATTATATTTCACTTTTAAAAGGTACGTATAATCTGAAATCATTTCGAATGTAAAACAATGTTTGATTGTGTCAGAATAACTTCAGAATTTTTTTTGCCTCCCGTTGTGTTTATTTGTAGACACTCCCTTCCAGCTTGGGGCGAGTACTGACATTATACAAGAAGATAACCGCTAGATATATCTTACTTTTTAAAATGTAAGCTTTTACAAGTATTAAAGGTATCCCTGCCAGATTTACCCTTGATGAAGCCATTGCATTCCTTTCTAAAGTGAAGTGAGCAAATCAACCTCATGTGCATTTGGCAGCAGGAATGAAGACTCTCGCTGTGTAGTTTGAGCAGGTATACGCCGCCTCTTTTGAAGATGTTTGTCTATGGAGTGTCAAAGCCGTCAAATGATTTTGTCACATAAACATGTCAGCCAGAGCTCCAATATCCAGCCCCCCGTCCACTCGCTGACAGAACAACGCTTCCTCTGTTAAATCCTCCCCTTGCCTGCACAGTGTGACTTTTCATAAACAAACAAACAGAGACAAAAGGCAGCCCGGTTCTTGCATGTCGAAATTCAACTCTTTGAAAGCCCAAAAAAGAAGGAAACATCCAGCAACTGCCTTCCACTTAACTACCCATAGCTTTTGAATTACATTAGAATACATGAGGACTCCTCGACAGTGAGGTGCTCTCCCCTGGTTCCTAATGTATGACTATTTCATATGGACAGGAAGGGGGGGCGAGGGGGAGCTGTCTGTGGGGGTGATTGACACAAGCCCACATTAGGAGCAGCTTTTGGAAATGGGTCCGTGGAGACTTGGCGGATTGGGTCTGCTGAAGGAACGGTGTCTCCACGAGGAGCCGTGCCTTCTTAACCCCACTCATTGGTATGCCGAAGTGCGGGTAGCGAGCCGTGCTCCGAACGCCGCAGCCCTCCAGACTGCTCCCCCCCCCCTCCCCTCCTTCCCCAGCACGCGCAGACACAATCCCGTCGAGGACCCGTGACGACGTGCGGCGTGGAATACTGAATCAAAATAGACTCCAATTAATAATCACATACTTCATTTTTAGGCTCCCTGTGTGCACGCTGCGGCCTGCAAGAGCTCATCCTCACAAGTTTCGGGAGGGGAAAAAGTTTGGTTTAAATTTCTCAACATCCCACACACACACACACACACACGCACACACACGTGCACAGTGCGTCAAACATGTCAAGTTTCACATCTCTGGCGATAAGAAAGCTGGGACCCTCGAGCCTGTCCCTCCCACATGTGACAAAAGAGAGAAAATAAAATGTTTAAATTTGGTTTCAGATGTGGCGTCTGCTCGCCAGAATGAGAGGAATAACATGTCAGTGCTGAGACATACTCTGCTGGCAGGTAAGCAGACAGAATATCACTTTACCCTATTGTGACTTTGAACTATATGACGGTGCGCAGACAGATTGTTTTTGTCACACAACTATGTGACCTTCAACCCAGCTGTTCTCTTTTCAAACTCTTCCTCCGTACATCTAAAAATATTCCCATCAGAAGAGGACTGATAGAATTTACAAGACCCTAATGTCATTGCAAAGAAATATTACCACAAACATACAGTACATATTTTTGTCTTTATCATTCGAAAAGAGTTATCATTTTGCAAGCTTTGAGGTCCAAGGTGAGACAGGAATACTTGAGCACGCCTAATGAAAGGCAATATAAAAGGTGCCTCTTGTGCCGTTTGAAATCAGCTTGTTTTGTTTTGTGGCTACGTTACATGTGCTGGCACTAATTATACAAGCTAGGTAGTCCTCGCACATTCAAAAAAGAAAACTCGACCATTTTTGACATGTTCATTTAAAGTTACTAATCAGATGTAAATATGCAAAGCAGGTCCCGATGGGATTTCTTTGATATGCAAATTGGAAGTGCAAACAAAGGTGGGGGGGATGAAGGTTTTGTTCTCCAAAAAAGAAGAAGAAGAAGAAAAAAAAGATCTGATTGTCTTGACATTGTGTTTGAGAAGGGAAAATATGAGATCGCACCTTTAACGGCGTTTTGTCAGGCCAGATCTGCGGCCGTGTTCGGAGTTCCAGCGAACCAAAATTCATTTGACTCTCAGAATATTGTCCGATAGGAATCTGCTCCCGTCTGCCGTCCGCCTGCGCCAGAGCATGTAAACAGGCATTACAGTCTTCTGGCCCCCGCCTACTATCATAACAGCAACTTACTGGCCAGTTATCTGTTTGATGGGATGTAAAGGGAAGGTCACTGTTTCCATAATTCACCCCACAACCATAAATCACCTTATATGATCCTCTGCATGGAGAGCTGGCAAGTGCCGAATGCAGAGATCCACCAATTCACTGCTGTATAAAACAGCACTTATGAACACAGGTGGGGCCTTCAAAGACACCAACATTAAGTACCAAAACCCCCCCCACCCACCCACCCACCCTCTGCTGAATACCTGTTTGGTCAAATTAATTGCTGAATTCTTCCTGGGCATAAGTGTTTGCGCCATTTTTCTGCACATTATCACAATATTAGCCGTCTGCTGCCTGGACTGTACTGGGGGAAAAGGTTCTTTTGTGGTCAGCTATGGGAAGCAATGGAGGGAAACTGACTTTTATTGACACGAGGCTGTCAGAATGGGGACGGCGCCGCTGTTCATTTCCAATTTCAGCCCACAGATTGGAATCCGCCGCTGGGCTCTCCAGTGTCTCAAGCACCATTTTCTGAACCTATGGTGTGGAAAACATGATTTAATTCCTGTTCAATGCTTTTCATCTGATTCTCCATCTCTCCAAATCGTCTTTGTGTGGCATCATATTGAAGGAGTAATTGTGCATCACTGCGGATGGTGGACAGCAGCATCCTCTGGTAAAACCAGCAGTAAAAATTACAGCTGGACACTGCAACCAAAATGCGAGTGATTACTTATTTCAGGTTTGGGAGATTTCAAATGCTATTTACTGACTCTGATAGGCTGCTTCCTTTGGAAATGTTTGTTTCCAGTGGATCCCGAGAGATGGAAATGAGCCATGGAAAGAAACATACCCAATCAATATTTTAATTACATCTCTGCAGTGTTAATGCTGCTCCATTTGTTTTCCTGTAGATACCAATTTTTACATCCTGACCCAATGGCCAGTAAAAGTCGTTTTAATTTTTTTTTACAGAATTACAGGATTTTAAGGGTCAAATCAAATCTATTTATGCTTTTTGGTTGAGCTCTTAAACTTTAATCTCTCTTTTATTGCAAAACAATCATATACAACCTTAAAATTGTTGGATGGGAAGTGTGACCCTGAGCCATTATAGGCCCTTTTCTGCACCTCGCCAGCAGCGTATGGCCTTTGTCGTAGGACGACTTAAATGTTTCACTGAATATATATTATGAGTAATGTGAAGATTTTGACAGCACATTATGACTGTCTGCAGAGTGTAAAAGTTGGTAAATTAAAAGAAAAAACAGGGCGTAAGTATTTCATTTAAAACTAAGACCATTCTTTTTTTTCTGAATCTTTAAATGTTACTTTGAGCAAGAGGAGCAGCTCCTGTCAGTAGAAAATTTAGTAATGTTAATTATGCTCAGAATTGTTACATGGTTTCTGTTGTGGCAAATATTCCAAGTTAAATCAGGAAACATGGAAATCCTTCAGAAAATTTGGATTTGGTGTTGTATTTGATGGCACAGCAGACATAAATCTTGCGGGCAGAATGAGAGAAATATCCATTAAGCCTGTGTTTTTGCACATGTTGACAGGCTATTGTGCCTCAGCCAGCGCTGAAAGTAAAGAAGGGAAAGAAGAAAGAGGGATTTATTATCTTGTATTGAAGTTCACCCCAAAAGAGCTAGCATTTCACAGGAGCTGCACGCTGACCTTTCCGACAGCCAAAAATGTCATTGAAGGTTTAAGGCAAAGAAATCCAGTTGTATTTAACCAAGCCTTCAAAATCTTTGACATTTCTTGTGATGTTGCCACAGGATGGCACCCTGAAGACTGGGAGCTGGCCTCCTCACAGACAGCCCACCGCTTTATACGGCACACAGGCTTCACATGGAGGCAGCCCCTGAGTAAACAGCATTCTTCACTGTGAAAAGAGGGGAATGGAGAGATGTCATCACAGCCCACAGAAGACAACATCTGATGAGTCTCCGAAGATTCTTTGTGTCCTATTCCTTCTCACGTGGACAGGTTTTCAATTAGGAAAGACACACAGGTCAGATGGCCTCACATGAACGTGCAAAAGCACATTTGCCTTCATTCTCTTTTCTTCAGTAAGCCCACACATAACGCATCCCTCTCTTACACACACACACACACACACACACACACACACACACACACACACACACACACACACACACACACTGAATCAGCGTGGTGTCAGTCTGCATCTTCCCTGCCACTCACTAAACTGCAGAGAGAGCTGCTCCGCACTCAGGCAGAACTAAAGTAGGAAGTGCTAAAGCTGGAGGCAGAAACAAGGGACAAGGATGGGGGGTGGGGAGGCTGAGAACACAGGGGCAGGGTGTTGAGGGGTGGGCAGTTGTGGTGTGTCGTGTGTACTGAAGAGGGGTGGGGCAGGGATGGTCTGGACACCACTACTGCGAGTGGATACCACTGCGGTGGTCCCTCACTGATTCACATTCCCCTAATGCCAGTTGGCAACCTCTGGGACAGGCACGCTCTCTCCAAACACACTGAGACACACTCACCACCCCCACGCCGCTCCCGAGGCCGCTCCCGCTTCTTCCAACGTGGACACAATGGCGTTGAGAGGCTTGGCTTGCGGATGAGGCGCAGATGCTTTCTGAAGTCTTCACACTGGTGTCGTCACCTCAGTGGACCTCGGTGGATCACGTCCGCAGACGACTTTGGTCGTTAATGTTGAGTTAAAGTGTGTTTCCTGTTTACTTACTACGGTTGTTAATGATCCTCCAAGGCAGGCTCCACCAGAGGCAGTCATGGATAATTTAGACATCCCATATTTTATAATGAAAGATTAACACAGTTGAAATTTAGGAGACAATGATTTTCCCATTTTTTCCACTTAAACAATTAACTGAATAACTTTAAAGCGAAGGCAAAATCCAACACCCTCTAATGGACTGTATAATTGTGTGAAGCTTATAATTGGGATTTGTGGCCAAAGTGTAAATTATGTGGATAGAGCTCTCACTCTGACATTTTGGCAATGTTTGAGGAATTATTCATGCACATGCACTCTTTCAATAGTCTTTAACAAAAACATTTCCCCTTCACTAATCCTTGCACGAACTGCATTAAATTGTAAATTGGCCACCGCTCATGTTGTCAACAAATTTAAATGCACGGCAGTGGAATTTTTGGAGGACCACTTGGAGGCAGCAAAGATGGCTGGAGACCCCGATTTATAAAACTGCTTTGACCTGAAACACGAATGGTTTTGAATCGGCAGTTGAATAACCGGCAACAAAAATGTGAATTTGCTTTTGTATATCTACTATCTAAAAAATAACCCTGAAAAGTACGACAACGAAGGTCTTTGGATTTGATCTATGTTAGAAGAGCTATTTAGAAGGGAGCACGGGACTAGAAAGAGCTATTTAATGATACAAATTACAAAACTCCTCGGTGGGCTGTTAACTGCAGAGACCTTTTCTGAATGCGTCGAAAGATCCGGTTTCACAGCATGACAGAAAAGTCCACAGAAACGTCTAACAAGATAAAATAATGCAACCACCATACGGCTATATTCAGAACAGTGGTTATTATATCCTTTTTAGCTGGATATAAAATTATTTTGGAGGAAAGAACCGCAAGGCCAAATTGTTGAGGTAACCCGAAAGGTCTGTGGAATGTGTTCAAACGCTTTGAGCCGGCCATTTCGGCTCACCAAGCTAAAGAGGACGGAGCGGAGAAAAGATGAATTCATCCCTGTCTGCGACTCAGGGGAGAAAATGCAAACTGAAAAAAGTATTATATCTAAACTGTGGAGACTCAGGAAGTACTGTAGAACTTTCAGAACTTTCAAGGCTGGTGGATTAACCTGAGGTGTTTCGCTTTATAAAAAAAAATGTCAGGGAGGTTTCTTTCACATATACTTATGTTTTCAATACGTGTAAAGACAAGCAGTCTGCAGTGGTTGATATTGTGTTTACCTTAAAGTGTGTGTGTGTGTGTGTGTGTGTGTGTGTGTGTGTGTGTGTGTGTGTGTGTGTGTGTGTGTGTGTGTGTGTGGGAGGGGGGATCTTTTGTAATTGTCAGCTAATGCTGGATGTATAAGACTCACATATAGTACTGCTTACCACAAGTGGATCTATCTGAGCTTTCAACATGGGTTTCACCTTCCTGCTATGTGTTCTCATCCTGCTGAGTGTCTGGCTGACCTCCTGCCCCCTGGGGGCGCTGCAGTGTACCTCCAGCATTAAAGAGGAGTTGCAGTCTTTATATGATCATATTCTCAGGACAATGGTGCCAGATGATTTATTTTATATTACAGTTAAGGACCGTAGCTTTGTCTGAGACAAACTGTGAGCTGAGGAGCTCCTTTGTGTGGAAATTAAGGTGTTGGTGCACACAGAAAGCCAAATTTTGGACCTTATATGAAAGGACGAAAATGGAAAATGTGTCCTATATTCAACCGAAATGGCTCATTTACATAATCGGACATTGTATGCCCAAAATGCAAGTTCTAAAAAATAAGTGCTTACACACACACACACATACACACACACACACACACACACACACACACACACACACACACACACACACATGCACGTGTCTTTGGGATCCTGCCAGGAATTAGACACCTAGACAGAGTACACTTTGTCCATCTGGCTAAACTTCCACTTTTCGATGCACTTACACGTGCATCTATATTTGCACTCAACCCTCCATGAGTCCATGCACCCAGGCCTCGGTCCATTCAACATAAAAAACCCCAAACAACAGCTAAACGTGATGTTTTTCCGGAGAACTTTTTCTACTGTGTTAATATGTAATCTAGATTGTGTCTGGTGTCCTTTTGCAGAAACAATAGCGGTTACCTTTTTCGTTATGGACCGTTTGTGGTCACTCATTTGGAAAAATGCAGGGGGGGGGGGCGATTTTCTATATGAATTAATTACAAATGCTTCAAAATGTCAAGTATAGATAAAGCTTAATACCCTGTCTCCTCCCTTCTGCAACAGAGAAGATTTTAAATGGCTCTCTGCCAGCCCCTATCTGCCAAACGACACCAAGGTTACTGGGAGAAGCTGAAATATTCATAATATATGCAAAACCACCGCTGTCCATGGACAGTGTTCATTGGAATTCAAGAGCGAGCTTCAAACCTTTGACAACTGCTTAAGTAATTAGTTGCTGGGAGAACGACACCCCCTCCTCCACCCTCCTTCTCAACACCCCCCTCCCTCCACCTTCCACATTGCTGCTGAATCTGGCAAGTAAATATTAACACGTTTTATCTTTTTGGGTTTGATGCCATAATTGAATGTATTAAAGAAAGTGTGTTGGATTTTGTGCAATCTAAACTCAAGGTCACTTGATATGAAAGAGTCCAGTGTTTCATATTCAGCCCATTTGAACTACAAACCCAGAATCGCTCTGTTTTTATTGGAAATATTCTGCAATAAACATGAAAATCTCAGTTAAAAAAAACTTGTAACAACAATTTTTCCGTTCCTCTCTCTCCGCTTGAGTTTTCATGCCAGGTCCTCCTGCATTTGACTTACAGATTTCAGCCAGTGTGTTATTAGCACACAACAAAGAACAACATGTTTTGTGTTAGAACAATGGGAGAACCCAGTGTCGGACATGTAGCTCCAGTGTCCCCCTCTGGAAACTCGTCACTGGTCACACAATGAGAACGGTGCCCAGTTTGGAGCAGAGCCAAAGCCCATTCAGAGGGAAACTTCGTGTCTAATGTGAACCCCCGGCTCAGTCCTCTGAAGAGACCATGTTTTTGTGTTTACTAAGCATGATGCGCTTAATTAAAGCAAAAATAATTACACTTCAAAAGGAACAGTGTGGAGGTCGGACGGCTGTTCCCCGAGACGAGAGGAGCAGCTCCTGATAGTAAACAGCATAGTCATTTCTGTCATTAATGCCTCCATGGTCAATATAGAATATTTATTGTTCATTGATACATTTATTCACTAAAGACGACAGTACAGCACAACACATGACCTGAGTAACGGGAACAGAGGCCTGACTCCAAGGCTTGGTTCATCAGCAATTGCTGGTGTGAACAATTGGACCACCCCCCTCTTTTTTATGAGCACCGGCGTCCTTGTCCTTGGTGAGGCGAAGGTCGGTGTGTTCCCTCCATTCTCTCCTGCCGTGATGCTTCCACTGGCCATTCATTTGGAGCCTGCGATGGCTCTAATAACATCTCCATCACATTAAAACCTCAACTAGGTTGAGGAGATGTTAATACTCCCCTGCACTGACTGCTGGGGGATTGGTCATGTATTACAACAAGTGCTTTTTAAGAGCCTCTGTGGCCAAGTGTATTGAAACAGCAGATATTCATGGCTGCCTGCATGGGAAGCTCTTAACACGCTGGATTTTCTAGTTGTGACAGTTCAAGGAAAGCGGAGCTGTTAACATATTCAGAATGGTCCTGTAGCAAGGCCGTTCCTCCAATTCCTCTTTGCATCTCCACTGCTCGACTGACAAGGTTGCCTGCTTTTTTTTTTTTTTTTTTTAAAGATGGAGATTGGAGAGTAATGCTGCAAACACTTTACTTGGCTGGATGGATTATATGAAATTAACAAAGCCAAACTCTTCAATGATACAAAGAATGATACGACAAGCTAATATTAGCATCCATCCATAACAAATATACTCTCTCTACCTCTTTTCGCAACGGTAAAAAAATCCTTGTTTAAATTCTTAAAAAGTTCATAAAACTGGCTACCTAAAGACTTTTACATTGTCATGACAACGTCAATGTTGGTGCCCCCACATGCTGCCTTCATTATCAGATTTCTATAACGCTTTAGCAGCAGATCTGTCCTCTGAGAGTTTGCACTTCCTAGAAGATGTCACAGTCTTATCTGGACAAGGTAATATTCATCCAAAAATATAAAGACAAAGGCTGTAATCCTTGTTTAGCTGCTGCATTCCGTCACCATGGTGAAGGAGGGATTGATAGCACCCATTGGCTGTTGGCAATATATACATCATGTTGCTGCTGCATCCAGATGGACCTGGGCCATCCATTGTCTGTCAGGGACACAGCTGTCTCAGAAGTACTGTCCTCAGCACTCCTTTCATGCATGCAAGTTTTTCACCTACTGCATACAGCACAGCACCACACTGCAGTCGGTTGGGCAACCAAAGCAACGGAGTGCATTTTGGGGTACCGAGGCAGTCATTTGTTGTTTCATTGTTTTTGAAGAGGGGAACTTATTCCATGGACTTGAATGGAATCATTCAGACATACTTAGCATTAACTTGCACATTTAATCACATAAGTAAGCAGTAAACGGTGAAAGAAAAAATATCAAACTTGCCCTCTTGTACCACACAAACATTGTTGGATAAATGTGGTTTGAATTCAAGGCTGTATTGGTATTTAGTGATAGAAAACTGCGAGAATGGAATTTTACATGGATGTTTATCCTGCTTATAGGTCAGGGTTTGATTAAACTTTTTTAAAAAAGATGAACACCAAAGTTCTAAGTGAAACAAACTTGGACTTGCTGCCTTTATCCTGTTCATGTCCCCCCTTAAAACTGAATTTATGAGAGTAAGACATGTTACACGGGTGGTTAGATGTCACAGCTTGATATATGGGGGGCGGATGAGAAAATGCTTTTTTTTGGGGACTCTTGGCTGTCTTGGAATGTGTGTTTAAAAGGTGTTGTTGCTGTTCAATGGAATTCAATCAACCCAAACTGGGAGAGGACCATGTGGAAGAAATCTTGAACACATATATGCCCTCACAATTGAAAGTCATGTTGAGGAGACCTCTCCATATGGCCCATTGATGCTATCACCGCATGCTCACTGGTAGCTACCCCTGACATTTAAACACCTGGTTAGTTTCATGCTTACACGCAGAAAATAGTGTCCATGGAACTTTTTTATTTCTACATTTTACCTTGACCAAGTTTACCAGTGAAAAGTTGGAAGAAAGCCCTAATAGAATGTTCCCTAGTTGGTTTATTATCTTCAGATATAGGCTCCCATGAGGGTAGGAGAGCAGTGAATACCAGAGGTACACATAACAGCTGTTCTCATGTTGAAACAATTGTTAATTTACTCACATTACACTCTACGTTATCAAGCAAAAGCCTTAAAAGAAACGCTGTCTGTATGGCTGTGAAAAAATATGTTAAGAAATCAAGTTCTGATCAAATCAAGTGCTGATAAAAGACAGGAGCTGCAAAGGGAACAAATATAGTACCTCTTAATTCCCACAGGAATGGAAAAGAGAACTGGATATGTGCGCTGCATTCCGTGCTCTATCTGCAGGAGCTCCATGCAGTTACAGAGTCTGGCAGAGACGGAGCACCTCTTTACTTCTTTTCCAAAAAATCTGTCCGTCCGTGCTCCCCGTAGTCTTTTCTCCCTACCGTGTATTCAGATTTGTCAGACAAAATGTAACATTACTCCACTCTCCAAAGCGCCTCTATTTCAGCTGTGGGCAATAGACTGTTTCACTCGTATTGCAGAGTCCGTTCTTCTGATGTCAATTTGCACATAGACAGTGAAAAGCTCAGCAACAGGAAGTCGACAGGATGGCCAGTGAATTCCAGCCATGGCATGAAAATATGACCTAATGTGAAGGAAATTAGATTTATTCCCTTATCATCACTGCATTAATAAAAGATTTTAAGAGCTTTGGATTGGGCCCGGCTTGGTTTATCCTAATACGCTTAAAAAACTATGAGTTTGGATCTTCCTAAGTAGCACCTGGCAGAAAAAGCTTCCTTTAAGTGGAAACACACACACACACACCCAGACCCCCCCTCCCACATGTTCCAGCTGGCCGGCTACTTCATCGCTTCCCCTTGAGGTGTGAGGTGGGACTGTGGAAGCATGGAGTTATTCACTGTCTGCCTACTTGGTCCTAATAGTCTGGCACAGCATGACTGACGCTGCCCCTCTCAGCCAAGATTGAGTGTATTGATCCTGAGCCGCTGCCGCCGGCGTGCTCCCTGGACACCAGGCAGGAGGAGACCGGCAATCAGATCTTTCACTGGGGGAGAAAGCCCTCCTCATCTGCTTTAATCATCCGATCGATGATTAGAGCGCCGGCCCGCTCGTGTCTTTCTCTCACTGACAAAGATGTCTCATCGCCTTGCTCGCAGCTTTTTATAAATGTTCGATTCCTTCTATTTATTTCTCCATCTTGCCTCGTGTGTCGTTCCCAGCACGCGTTTGTGTGAGCGGAAACAAACAGAAGTATTTTTAAGTGAAACCGAGAGACAGACAAAATGACTTGATTAGCTTTGGAGTGAAAAAAAAAGGCAAAGACAGAGGGAGTGTAATGGAATCTGACAATAGGAACTGTTGAATCAGCCGCTTTTTAAGGTTGGGATGGTTCCAGCTCTCTTTTCTCGCGACCCCCTCCCTGCCGTCGTCAGGAGCCAATGGTGCACTTCTCCCTCCATGCTCCGCTGGTGATTGGGTGGCGAAATTGCTCCCATCACCTGGCCTCAGTCCAAGTCTCAGCAGTCAAAGCTTTTAATCTGATCATTATCCCGGTGCTAAACGGCAGCACCACAGCTTCTGTTTGCTGGAGCAAGATGTTGTGGCTGATTGAGCAGGGTGGCTGGCGATAGAATTTCAGTCCTATTGCTTTTCCAACCGTTTAAAATAAAGGATTATTAGAAGTGGAACTGGATCATGTGAACCCCCGTGTCTGCATTCTGCTCTCAGGGATCTCCTCTCGCCGTCTCGTGGTTGTTTTTTTTGTCTTTCTCCTCATTTCTTGTTCAGATCAAGGTACTTCCACTCCCAAGGCCCACTGCAAATAGACTGTGTCCCCACACCGTCTGCGACACACAATAGCAGCTAGAGCCGCGTTATTTTGAATAAAGCGCTCGCTCAATTGCGACAACTACTTAAATCTGTCTAAAGGTGACAAAAGTGGAGGACGCATTTGTCCAGAAAGCACAGCAGGAAAAATGTATTATGAGAAAGAATAAGAACTGTGAAGTGGGGGCTGTTTCTGTGAACCATCCACTTCACATCCTCAAGCAGCCTACTCATGGAATTTTGTTATATTTCAGTAAAACTTTTCAAGGCTGCATCTCTCTGCCAATCAGCAGCGAGGAAGTCAGCGCAGTAGCTGTGAAAGAAAATCTCCAGCAAGCGGATGATGTGTACTTTCTTTTTAGCCTTGTGCTAGAATATATGGTTAAATGTCGATATAATCCACAGTGCCCATTAATCAGGAAGCCTTGTGCATGCTGAGGACAGAGTCTAGCACATGATTGTGGTGCGAAGGGAAAAACAATACCAGCCAACAGGTTTTAAGTGCTCATTTCAATTACCTCCTATTAGGAATTCCAGCATTTACTGCCCCTCGCAGAGAACCCACTCCTGCTGCCCACCCGATAACCTACACACACTCACATCCAACACCCATCTCAGCTGAGAGCCCACAAAAACCTACCAGCTGGTGGAGAAAAGCCCGGGTGATGTAAGTTTTGAGAGCATGGAGAGTCACTTCAGGCACAAGAATCGGGCCGCTGCACCTCTCGAGATGTAAGGGCGGGAGACAGGAAGACGCGGAAGCAAAATGGCTGTTTACAGAAGGCCCACTTCTTCTTGATGAAGCAAAATTGTTCTCGCCTTTTGTGAAAATGGCTCTCCAGGACGCAGAGTATAGCTTTAACCAGAGATGGCTAGTTATTTTGATAAAGTGGCTTTCTAAGTTTCGAATAGCTCCTCAAATTTGTGTGGAGGGCTTTTTCTCAAATTCAATTGCCGGAGCTTTCTCTGAAACTCAATGGAGTAAATAAATGAGCAGCACTGGGCTTGGGGAGACAATTACACGTGTGAGAACATAATCTGGCTCTTGAAGAGGGAATAAATAGATTCCTTTTGTTTTATAATCCAAAGAAGTTTACGGTTTGGCTAGCAGTGAAGAGGACCCCCCCACCCCCCCCACCCCACTCTACTGTCAGTGACTAATTTGTGACATCAGTCTTCTCTAATACCCGAATGACTGCCAGTCTATTTGGCGTGACAGGAGACAACCACCCTGTTGTTTTATTTCCCAGTTCCGAAAGGAGTTGATAGAGGGCGTCAATTTGTTGCGTTCTTCCCATGACAAACAGGAGGCAGGGGAACCAATTAGTTGTGACGGCATTTAACATTCCGCTCAATCTAGGGAGGAGACGTAGAGGATTCCTCGAGTCTGCCAATGGCTTAATTATAAAGAGAGAATGTTTTCCCAAGGCCAACACATGCAGGGGCATTACCAATTCATTTCCGCAGCTTCAGTTGTTTTCCATGCAGGGGACGACATTTTGTTTTTGTACCCATGACCTACCGTTTTGTATGTGCAAAGACATTGGAAAAAAAGGTTTCAGAAACCTGATTATACAGGTTAAAAATACAGAAATGTAAATAAGCCTTGAATTCCAGTGCTGCATATTTCCTTGAGGGTGGGCAGAGCTCATCAATCCATCAGAGGGTCAATGAGTGATCTGGATGCACAATTCCTAAGAAACTGACGTGCATTTTTTTATTTATGTATGATGTTTTTTTTTCAGTTGTTTTAATCCCCTTAAATAGTTTTTAATTACTTTACATAGTTCCACAAAAACAGGAAAGAAAAAATGACCCATTTCCAAAATAAAAAGTCAAATATTTAATGTATATATACCTTAAATATAAAGAATAAATGAAACATTACCAGGACATTTAAAAAAAATTGTTTCTTTTGAGCAATGAATATTGTTCTGGCTTTCACGGATGGACTCATTCTTTGATTCTGGCTCTTTTTCACCAAACCGATGATCTTCATCTCACCCACGTTTGGCACAATTTTCCCTTTTTGCTTATCTCAAAGCTCACGATGCAACAACAAACATGCAAACTTGGTCATCCCTCCTATTTTTGGCTGCGGCAGACTAGTATTTCACAGAGTGAATGGGTCACCACAGACAGGAGCTGCAAGCTTTCTGGCCAACTTGTTCAGCCTGGTGGTGGAAAGCCCTCCAGGCTGCTTGTGTTGGCCGTCCCAACACCATGGTTTACCCCCTCTCTTTTTTCCATCATTGTTTCTTTTGGGCTGCACCGATTGATGATCAGAACTTACTTTTCTTAATATTACAGCCTCTCCTCTCACTACTGGAGAGTCTCCAGCACCCTCCAAACAAGGTCTAGATCCTTGCCAAAGGTGAAGGGCTGGACCTTGTTGTCTTCCAGACCAGAGATCCGTGTTCTTGGCACACCATTCTTCTAGCACTCTGTCACGTCTCTTCAACTCTCCCCTCCTCTGATGTTACCTGACAGGTGAGGGTGTGTGTGTGGGTGTGTGTGTGTGTATTCAGTACTTTCTGCAGTTGGGGGTGGAGGGTGATGGGAAGGTTAGGGGGGGGTATGACCAAGGATGTGGATAAGGGTGACGATCAGGGGCACAGGAGGCAAAAATGGTGTGGAAGTAAATAAGTAAGATATGAGAGCATGAGTATGTATACATTGCGGGACTATGTGTGTCTGCCAGAATGTGGGCATCTGCCTGTGCGCGTTTTGTCTGTAGTTGTGTGTGGGTGCTTGTGTGTGTGTGTGTTTCATGGACAGGGAGGTTGTGATGGCAGTGCCTTCAGGCTCCTCCAGGCGTAAGAATCAGTGAGCAGGTGGAGCGCACCGGCATTGCTGTCTTCTGACGAGTCCCCACCGTCTCCTGTTTTGTCAGGACCCCTGGAGCGAAGACCGCATGTGTGTGTGTGTGTGTTGGGATGCACTGTGATCATTAGGATTCACAATGGCTTTGACAGCAGGGTTCTGGAGCAGTGGACACAGCATATGCCCAGGGAGATAACTGGGCGGATGGCTATTGTACTGACTGGCTGATCTGCTACTGCTAATAAATTCAGATCCTTTGATTCAATCGGACTCTGCTCAGGCCTTAAAGAGTCCCCCTCTCGGGCCAATGGGTTTGTGTTGCGTCAGATAAGACCACGATTCTGAATTTTTTGTTTGGTTTCAAAGTCGTGATTAATTTTGCATCAGTTTTGCTTCATTTTAAGTGAATTCAAGGTATAAAAGAGAGAGTGTGCTGTTGATCTGTAATGTGAACTTTTAATTGTGCATCTGGGCAAGTGCTTTTAAGTGAGGAAAGGTGGGAGTGTGTGACTGTCTGGAGTGTGTAAGTGGCTCAGGTGGTAAAGAAAGGACATCCTAATAATAGCCCTCTGTCTCCATACTGGTCCACAGGCGTAGCCGTATCGATTCTGCCTCTCCATCCTCTGTTGCCTGACATCGTTATAGACCGGATACTGAAGGTTCAGCTTGGAATCCAGCGCAGTGCAGAGCAGCAATTCCTCCGACCTCATCTGTATGGAGTAGAATGCCCGTGGGGGGGTGGGCAGCGGTGGTTTTTAATTGTCTGTAGTGTTAGTTGGTCACGTTGGAAGCAGGCTCTCCTGGGACAGGCCTCCAGGTCCTGACCCAGCTACTTACACACAAACACCAATGACAAAGTGAGTACACTAATGTGCCCGGCCTCACACAGGTGCACAGGAGCAACAGGATCTGAATGCACGTGAACACAACATGCACGTACGTATAGAACTTGGAATAATCCCGGTTTCCCTCAAACTAATTCATAATTCTATTTTTACTTACCAATGCACAGTTTCTCTTATTTTTAGTGATTCTGTCTTTTTTGAGTTATTAAAGTATTTTATCTTTCGCTACGACTGGAACCAGTATAGACTTGTGATAAGAATTTTTTTTGCCTGGCGGTACTTCATTTTTTCCAGCGTGTGCCAAAGCCCCCGTTTTATCCTTTGATCTGCAGTACATTAAAGTAATTCTGTGGGTTTGAAAAACCATTAAATGGCCTTTTGCGGGGCAGCAGGTCCCTTTTAAAAGCACAACGAACCTCAATACAGATCGGGTTAGAAACTTAGTTAAAGGCACAAAAACACATAGTCTCAAATTAGTTTTAAATGGTGTTAGCCCTCAAATAAGACCATTGACTCCTGACCTCCACTGCCATGGTCCAATTACACCCACAGCTTTTTCCTGTTTTCAGCCATTTGGAGCGAGACGTTGAGTTCTCAGATTCAGTGGAGAGTTAAAATATTCCCTTGCTGTGTCTTTTGTCTTTCTGCCCGTCTCTCTTAGAGTCCGTCATGCTCCTCGTCCGTCCGTCCGTCCGTCTGCCTGCCTGTCTGTCAGGGTGCCAGCTCTTGTTGAATAGAGAGTGGGTCATCTCCCTGACAGAGCTCAACTGGTAGTTATGGCAGCTCGGCCACGGCTGGCTGGATCCACGCAGTCACCGGGAGACAGGAGATGATCAAGTTTGTCCTCGTGCTCCACCAAACACATGCGCATCTCTATTGTGCACAGTCATAGACACATAAGTGTATGATAATAATCAGATGCAGCCGCAGGATCTTTAGATGGCCACAGTTATCTGATTTATAACGTGATTTGGAGCCTACAGTTTTTGTGCTGGGTTCCAAACAGGTTGAGTCAGCAGTGTTGTATCATTCTTCTGTATAATTGTTATTTGTATAGTCAGAATTGCAATGATGAATAAGTTCTGCAGCAGAAACTACCCGGGAGGTGGTGAATGTTTACAGCACCGGCCCATCGAGGAAAAATGCTAATGATGCAAGGGGTGATTTTTTATTAACATTTCTGAAATCCAGTCAAGCAGCATCCTATCAACTACATACTGTATGTGATCCTGAAACTCCAAATATTGTAGCTGGTTTTTATGCCATTAGTAAGGCAATACCTGACAGTGAAGGGTGTTTCTTGTAACCTTTTTACTGTACTCTTAAAAATTGCTTTTTTCTTCTGTCTCCTGCAAACCAAGTGTGTCCAAGCAACAGTAAACAGGCATTTTTAGATGCACATAATGTGCATAGTTAATGCAGTACTGTTATAATCTACACTTCATTACCTATAAAGTAAATATAATTCAAAATATTGTCGGGCTGTTTTCAGAGAGCACGCAGGAATCAGTGAAAACAAGGAGAGGAAAAAGGGAGATAATTCTCCAGCAGTAAATGTCCCAGTTATACCACAAAGCCAACAGTGTTTTAATCTTCTATGCCACTTAATGTCCCATTTAAATGTGCTGCGGCCTTCAAATATGAATCATGAATATATGCACCCGGGGGTTGGCCAGCTCAGTCTATTAGAATACATCACTAGTGTACCAGGGGACCACTTTGTGCATCTCTCTAAAATGTATCATATCTCCACTGTACAGAGAGAGACATGACTTCATGTGTCTTGTGATGTAAGTATTATTACAATTCATGAAATTCAAACACTTATGGCAGGGCCATTAATTTGAACCATAAGCCGTTGGGGAGAGATTTACCGTGGAGTTAAGGGTGATCACGCCATTAAAAGACTTGGGAAGAAGACAGAGGGAGACGGGGCTAGATGGCTGGTTAGAGCTGGAGCTGGCAGCCATCGTTGCGTTTCTGCACCGTTCCAGGGCAGCAATTAATATTTTGCTATTACGTGTCCTCGGGTCAAATTTGTCAACATTTCCGTCCGAATTAGAGAGGAAATAGTGAAGTTCTAAAGGTTGACTAGTTAAAATATAACCCCTGCCTTCTGCTTTGGCTCTGTCTCAGTGTACATACAAAGTGCTGAATTTTGCATGAGTGCCTGAGCGTATGGCAACTGGAACCCTATAGCGTTGTTTACTGATACTTCCTTCAGGCGCCTCACTCCGCACAGCCCATCCTGATAAGAGTGCGAGCAGCTGAGACCTGTCTCCCGTCGGTGCTGCGCAATGGTCTTGTTATACAGCGGAGCATGAAGAAACAACGGGCAGGGGTCACCGCATGCACACGCACTTTTCGCTTCAAAATGACCAATCAGGAAGTCTGCTCCCAGCCAATGTTCATTTCTCAGATAGCAGTGGTGCAAATTGACATGTGACTCACAGCAGAGATGTTCTGGGTAGTGCTCCCTTGCTGGAAGTGGGAAAAAAGTTTGTTCTTTCCAAGAAAATCAATGCCAGGAGTTAACCGTCTTGTGCTTTGACTGGAAGAGAAAAATGCTGATTAAATATTCAAATATTGGAAGACAAAAGATTGGATCTGACTAAGAATAAAAGGCCACCTTTTAGGAAAGGACAGTGTCACTTCTTTAACCTAGGGTAAACTTTCCATGATTCTTGCTGTAGCTTAGCATTTAAAGGACAGGCATGAGGATGGGACATTAATGGGACATTTCTCCATATACTTTGTCAAAATATTAATTTCCATAATTTCCATTAAGTACTCTACTTTGGCTTGTAGATCATTAGTGGGATTGTAGCGCAACACAAATTCCTTAATGCTAGATGTAATAGCATAGCTAATATTCTGTGACCATTTTGGCCTTTTCACAGATACAACAGCATTATTAATCTTTTCCTTTGAATGTTAATTTAGCAGAGCATACAGGAGCAGCTCTCATTTCAGTTGCATTCTATTAATATTAGATTTTCCAAATGTTGCCCTCTTTGTCAAGCCAAGAACCTTGGTTACACGCAAGCTTACATTACCAAACAACCTGTATTTAAGTAGAAAACCAAAAAAATAACATAGAACAGAGGTGAGCTTAATGTACTCAAATCATTAAAATGAATAGTTGCCTCCTGTCTTTGAGTAGAAAAAAACACACCTTTCTTTGGGTCTTTTTTGAACTTGGCCAACTATAATCTGCTCCAAGTGGCTCAGGCTCTGTGTTTGCTATCATTTGTCACATGGCCACAGTGTTATGGGTTCAAACAGAAATGTGCAATGGCTCAGTGCACTTCAACAGCACAGTTTTCCATCTCCGCTCTCCCCTGGCCCAGTTTCATTATCCTCAAGGTATTCAAGGAGTAATGGCTTCTAGGGCCAGAAACCTTGATGGCCATTTCAAGTTCTTTGCCCAGACCTTTGCAGTTATTGCTCAGGAACTGTGTGTAACTATTTGGATTGACGGGACAGAACACAGGAGCGATGTACAGCAAACGGCAGCCAAGCCTGTTCTGATTTTTGGATAAGTGAGAGATCTCTCCTCCGCACCTTTGAAGATTTAAATACACATTTGAATTGTTTTCATTTCAAATTGACTTGACAGCTGAGAGAGTAAATAAGTCAAAGAGGATTTATTTTAAGTGTAGCCTTGATTCCGGCACGCTCCAACCGTGCAGGAAATCTTCCCATATCCAGCCGGCTCAGCGGGTGAAATAAAAAACTGAAAGCGAACGTCTTTTTTTCCACGCCAGCGGAAGCGTTTGAGCAATTACCACGTGCTGCTTAGTGGTGAAAATGGCTTTGTTTACAATCTGAAAATGCAGGTTTCTCTGTGGTTTCTACAGGGATGGGAGGCGTCTTTACATGTAATCACCGTCTGAGAACCAGGCCGTCTTCTTTTCTGAGGAGCTGCAATGTGCAACTTCAGCTCCATTGAACATCACCCTTCACTGGCTCTGAGGTATCTGATTGAGTCCATCCATGTGGAGCACTATTGAATCAAAAGAGTAAACGTCAGAGACATGCTCCGGCACACACACACACACACACACACACCACACACACACACACACACACACACACACACACATCTGCAGCCTGAAAAGAAAAAGTGCTCACAAAACAGACACATTTTAATGAAACTCTCAGGGGTTTTTTGTCTTTTTTTTTATAAATTCAGGAGAAGCAATGTCCCAGCAAGCGCCCGCCGTCCCTCTACATACCTGTTTCAAGGTGTTTGTCATAATCATTCTGTTCCTGCTCGTCGGCTGTTTGTTTACATTTATCTTTAGGAGCGAACGCTCTGTCTCGCTCAGAGGGAGACTTGTCTCGTTTCAAAAGGAGCGGCAGAGGGAACCGCTGAGAGATGGGCCGGTCAGCAACAATAAACCCACACTGGCCGCTGCAGGAAACCACGCAGGGTTCATGCGGACTCGGCTACACCTCTCAAGTGGTTAATTAAATGAGTCCAAGCATGCAGCTATCATACAACCACACAACGCTTGGTTTACCATAAACAATGTGATTAAAGCAGCCATGGGGCAGCCAGAATGCAGAGTTGCAGGGGGAAAAAAATCCAATCACCATGGAGATGTGAGAGAGAAAGAGGTCTGAATACAGACAGGGATGTCATTATTACTTTTTTTTTATTCATTATTTTCATAATGACTGTCATTATGTGCAGCCGCTGATTGAAATCCTTTTTTTTTTTTGCTCGTCAGGTTTGTGTCCAGAAGAACTACCACTTAAGTGATGGCAAGACTGAGGGTAAACATTTTCATGGCCAGTGCCTGCAAATGGTGAGTAATTCAAAGAGAATATTTTTTCCTCAGTGGAACATTTTGAATAAGCATCTTGTTAATCATATTGTCTTTTACTGCATTGCTGCAGTGTGGTGAGCACGTTTGGCCACCAGCTCCATACAGCCTGCACAGAAAATACGAATGCAGGCATCAACTTTTATATAAAAGTGATTAAAACGAATGATTACATCATGGCAAGTACAATCATCAGTGGGGTATTTAGTGATATATAATAATTGATTAAATCTGTGCAGTCATTAAAAAGTCTCTTTCATATAGATGGATGATAATGTGCTGCATAAAGTGGCTTGCTGTGTTCTGTTTGAGTCTCTGAACAATCCTCCGGGCTTTTTAGAAGCGCTGCAATCAGAAAAACTATCTTTCTTCATTTTACAGGCTGACACTATTTAAAGCCCTCGTCATCTACGGGCTGCAACAGCTGAGTTATAAAATAAGTATTTAAGACTTTAAAGTGTTGTGAAATTCACCCACTTTATTTAAAATGTCGCCCTGAATGCTCAGTCTATATTTGAGTACCGGTATTAGCACTGCAGGTGCTGCATGTAAAGGGTCAAGATGTCTCACTCTGACACACTCTCACTCACACTCTCTTGTGTATTTTTGAATTTAGGTCTTGTTAATAGCTATATAATAACGGAACTTATCATTTTGGTCATTTGAATATCACTTCATGCATTTTCTTTGTTATTTCACCATATATTTATGTATTGATCCCTCCAAAATGATCAATATCCAGGCCAATATATATTTGGCAAAGACTTCTGGGAGAAACACAGAGCATAAACACCACCTGTGATATGTGAACAAATAAATGCACCGAAAATACAAGGTCTATGTCATTAGTGAAAAACAACACTGAGTTCTGAGATTATTACTGATGTGCTCTGTTGGATTTGCTGCAGAGTTCATATGTGACACACACACACACACACACTCATCTTTCTGTCTTTATACCTGCATGTGTGTGTCTGTCTGGACCTGCACGGTGTAGCAGACGGGTCTGCAGCCTACCAATGCATTCGGTGGGGGTATTGGGCTGGGCTCTAATCAATCACTGACAGATTACCTCCAAAGCCACTTCCACAGCCATTAAAGCAGGACAAATGCAGAATTGCAACTGAACAAGTTGGAGTTTTAAGCCAACGCCAGGACTTCCTGGTTATTTGTCAAAGTCACTGCCGCTGAGCCGCATGACTGGCTGCGCGAGTGTGTGAGGCTCGGAGGCAAGCCGGCAAGGCATTGCATTTTGAGTGTGTGTGTGTTTGTGTGAGAGAGAGTTACAGGGAGTGAGTTATTGTTAGTGTGTTTTTAACACTCTCAGCTGTGTGTGCGCGCACGTGTGTGCGCCGTCGGCTGCGTCACACTCTGCCCAGTGGAGCTTACAGTAAATCACTTTCCCTTTATTGCCAAATTTAGCAGCTTATGCTCAAACCTACGCCATGTCCCATCAGGGCGTTAGTCCGGCCTCATAAAAGAGGATTGGCCACACACGGTATAGCCTCTGAGCAAAGACGACTCATCCTCTCTTCTTTTCTTTACTACATTATTTCCCCTTGTCTTTATCTGAGCAAGTGGAAACACTGTCTGGGCTTCTCTAATCCCCCCCCCCCCACCCCCACCCCCCTTCTCCCACTGGATTTCCTGCTTTGAGATTGTCCCCCATTCACTGGGGCTTTGTTTATAACAGGCTATATTTGATAGAAGACAATAAGAAATTGGATATCATCATTTTCCTAGCCTGTATTACCAGGGGAACACTGTCTGTTCTAAATGTATTGTACAGTTTCTAAAGAGTGGACATTTTATCCTATAAGCTTTCTTGTTTCTCTCATTGATTTTGACGCTTTTACTTCTTGGCAGACATGGCAGGTTAAGTGCTGATAATTATTTGTTAGAGATGAATAAAACTATGAAATGTCTGGAAGAGGCGACATCAAAGCCGGCGGGATTGTTGCATGTTTTCCCTCTTATATTGCGAGCGGAACATTTGGAGCAGGGGTTTGATTAGTGTGACATTCAATGGATTCTTTGATTAGGCACTTGCTGCAGAAAAAAATGCCTTTGTTTTTTCTATTAAAGGACATGCCTCGCACTCATTTATAGTACCCATTTTGATAAATAACACGGAGGATAATATCAGCTTTGGCTCGGCTGTCCTTATTTTCCTCCATTCTCTTACAGTCCGTGTCGTACTGCATGAGAGGAATGCACAAAAAAGTGCAGCGGTGAAGTGATGAGGGCCGACACTGATGTCTGCAGGCACTGGAGTTGAAATTTAGCCGGTCATGTGACTATGACTCCCCCCCCAACATGACCCCAGAGAGCGAAAAGAAGAGAAAAAAAAACCTCTAGCATAGGAGGCGGGATTTTATTTGGAGCTGTGTGTTGATGTGTGCGCCCCTTTGTGCATTTAGGGTTGTGCGGATGTGTGTATGCATACATCTGTATGTGTGTGTGGGTGTGCGTGTTGCTTCAATGCCCCCAACCCCCCTCCTATTCAATTAAGAGCTTAAGCTCATTAGTGGCAGACTTACATCATTACCTCTCCAATGGCTAATGAGTTAAAATCTATTTAGATTTATGTTGCCGTTAAATCTCCGCACACAAACAAACGCAGGTTTGCGTTGCCCACAAGCCAGAAATGTATCATAAAATTCCTGAAAGCATCCTGTGACTCTCCATAAGATGATTCCCTATCAGTGTGGGAGCCTTTTATAGCAACGCTGCATATTCAACACACTTGAATTATACCTTTTGGCTTCAGTATGTAAATCAGAGAGCGCGGACATGTACGGATATACCAGAAAGGACCGTTTTCCTCATTTCCACACGTTGACTATTTGTTTCCTTTCTTTCGTGGCCTAATAATCGCCACTGCATAACAAAAAAACTAAACAACACCTCTGCGAAGCCATTACACGGCGATTATTTGCGTTTTCAATCCATTCTAATTACGCCAACCAATCTTTAATTGCGCTGCGGCCTTGACAAATGTAATGAATTAATTGGGGAAAATAAAAGAGACAATTACTATCTGACAGCGGGGAGAGGGAGCCCGGGCTGTGCGTGTAATCTGCCAGAAAGACTTATGGGGGAGAACAGCAGGCAGCAATCCACTTTTCCTACCTGGGCTGCTGCGCGGCTCAAGGGCGTCGGGTTTGACTCCGCCGCGCGCGCCCGTGCGCGCCCACTGCGCCACTGCTTTCCCCGCGTGCATTTATTTCCTTAATTAGTCGCCTCTAATTCCTCACCTCCAGTCTGATTGGACCCGGATCTGGTTTTCGGAGGCCCGCGCGCTGGCGTCAACTTGCGGGGGTGATAATGGGAACAATGAGCTGACAGTTCTTCCGTCTTTGATGTCTTGTTTAAACCTGCTCTCCCCACTGATGCTTTGATAACTGGCTAACTGGGACATTTTCATTCTAATTAGGGCTTCAATTGCTAATTCCATATTGCTGCTATAATTATCACTGGGAGATACGCGGGCACAGCCAGCCAGATCTCGGGCAGACGGAGAGGCGGGTGCGCAGATTTGCCCCAGTGGGCTCCCAAACTGCGGGGAGGGTAGTTCAGGTGGTGGGGCTTCCAAAAACCCACCAGTGCGCATTTCCCAGCGTTTATATAGACATCAAACAACTTTCTGGGGATAAAACATCGCCTTTATTGGATATTTTAGTTATTATTCACAGCTGGCTAAATGAATCCCCCATTGAACTTAATGCTGTTCGGCGTTACACGCTTCAAGCACATGCAGAGTAAAAAAAAAAGGAGAGACTCACTTTTAATCAGCTATTTTTGGCAGTTGAGGTGTTAAAGTGCACATCTGATTCTGGGTTCTTAGACGCTTTCTTCACTATTTGGACTCGGTTCCAACATCAACACACAAACTAGACGCCTATAATAACCTTTCCGGCAATAATTGGAATTGAAGATTTTTCTCCACCACCACACCTCCTCCCCCCCTCCTCCTCCTCCTCCTCCTCCTCCTCCTCCTTCGTGCCCCCCCTTACGCGCCTGCGCAGTGAGGAGCGTACTGGTCAGTGTGAGAAGCAGCTGTTCAGGGCTGGTGAAATTCCAACATGGCAGTGGCTGTGGTCAGTGTTCCCTCCGTTAACTTGGGATGGTTTCAGCTCGCACGCAACCCGGCTTAACCTCAGCATCCCGTTCATCAGCAGAAGCCCTCCCCGGATCGATGCGACCCTGACCCCCCCACGTGAGAGGTCGACCTGTCGCTAAAAAAAAAAAAAAAACAGGTAAGGAAGGATAGACTGGAGGGGGGGATTCGCTGCGTCTGCAATTAGACAGTGGCCAGAGCAGACTGGCTCTGCGCGTCTGAGGAGAGGAGAGGAGCTTGGAGCGGCGCCGCTCGCCCCGCAATAATGCGTGTGCACTTTGGGCTTTCACAACTTGCGCCAATTGCAAACGTTACGGCATCGCGGTGCGCGCTTTATTTAACCCGATTTCCCAAAACGCGCACCTGCGTCAGACCGCGGGGGGCATGAACACGCAGGCGGCACCGCAGGGTCCGTCTCTCTGCGCGGGGCTGTGCGGCACTTTTTTTTTTACCAGGGAGGGGGGGGGACGGGACAACTTACACGCGCGGGATCGCTGTAGCAGCGCCTCTCCGGCGGCCGCGGCGGCCCCATTACCGGTTGCCTAACCCGCGGTCGCAGACGGCGGAGACGATGTCACCGCGGCGTGTGTTTTTCTGAAACGCGTGGAGGTTTCAGGGCGATCTCAGGTGATTTAAGTTGACAACAGTCGCCGAGCTGCACCAGTTGATTCCTCCCTCCTGCCTGTCATCCCGGGCTCCACTTTCTAATGAGATGCATGTAGGTTAGATGCTTCTCCTCACTCCAAAGACTTGAAGGGCCCACAATTCACTTGCAGCCAGCGCAGTATTCGACACCACAAGTGTGTAATGTGAAGATTTGTTTTTTCTCCCCCATTATTATTATTCGGGCAATAATTTTCTGGCTTTTATCACAAATTTAATTCACATCTGCTCTTTCCCTTCCAGCACGAGATGATCAGCAGCAGCAGCAGCAGCGTCTATGGTAGGTGTCTTTTTGCTTCTTTAAAAAATATATAAATGACAGTTATTCACACTCTAAACAAATTTATTGTAAGGACTAAAAATACACCGAGGTGTTTGCTGTCCAGTGTGTTTGTCTGTACTGTATATGAAGGATTTGGCTGAAATTGATCATATTTGTGCATGTGTGCCAACCATATCCACGCTTTCTGTCGGAATTTAAAATTGCACCTTCAATATTTTAACACTTGGGATATATTTTTAGAATGATATCTCTGTGTTTAGGTAAATGTCCCATATTTCCTCTTCAAACAAACAGCAGCACCACTGTGATTAAAGTGTTTATTTTAAATTGCATTTTTGTCCTGTAATTAATTTAAACGTGCTGCAATAGGAATTTTGATTTGAGCTTATTTGTATGGTATTCCTGGCGATTAGGCACCTTTTGATTTTGCCAATAAGATGCACGTCGTTTGATTTAACATGTCGGGGAAGTACAATTACAGTCGACCAGCGACGTTAACGTGCACTCTGGATTTATTAATCATTTATTTTTTTATATTCCCTCACTCCCTAACATTAAAGCGGAAGCAATAATTCTACGGTTTTAGGGAATTCATAACAGTGTTGTACAATTTGTGGCTCAGACGTTGGCATTTATGTTTGAGTAAAAACTCTTTTTTAGCTGCTGCAGGTGGAGGGCTGGTCATTACGAATCAAAGATTACGAACTGGAATATCACAATAGAGGAAAATAATCATCCCACCTTTGTTGAAAGTTAGGACGGCCACAAAGGAGCGATGGTGACGATGTGCTTTTCCGCACACACGCTGGATGAACTTCCACGACGGCACTTTCTTTGGTTTTTGTGGCAGCCAGCAACTTGACCTTTCACCTTAGATCTTCCTCTCTTGCTCGATCCCTCCACACACACACACGCAGTCATTTGCTTCATGTCAGCTGCAGTTTCCTCGCTACGTGCTGCACGCGCGCGTATGTGTGTGTTTGTATTGTGACATTTACTACCTTGTAAATATAAGTGTGTTTTATAGGTGTGTATACGCTGTCAACGTGAGCTGTAATGAGATAATGTTTCATTCTAAACGTCAGGCACCACAGCGTGTAGTCGATATATCTTCTTTAAAAGGATGCATAATGCTTTTCACACGCTTCCCCTTTAAATTTTATGCAAAATTAGTATTTTTCAATTTAATTTAATTGGTCACATTAGACAACAGTCCGAATTCTAACTTGATTTTCAATTTTTTATTAGCTGTGGATCAGCACATGGTGTGTGGCGACATGCATGAGTTTATTTGCGTGTTGGGACAGATGAAACCCAAACGCAGGCGTGTTGTTTTTTCTTTGTGGGTAATGTAACGAGCGCAGACACTCAGTGGTTTGTTTATTCCTCTAAGTCTATTTGTCTGCAACAGTAGCTGGATTAAGATCCGTCCCTCTGCATCCGCTGTCTGCAGCATGTTGCAGTGACAGAAGCAATAATCCCCCTCATTATACACATAACATATCGCCTCACATCTCCGGCAGCCCCCCGATACAGCTAATGGGGAGAGGGAGAAAGAGAGATAATAGGAATAGAAGAAAAACTGCTTTTACAAACAGGCACCCCCTTTACTCCTGCCTTTATTTATCTAAATACAGATTTTTTCCCTCAAATGAATAGCGAGAGCTGGTGCGCGGCGAGGGTGGCGGAGCTACTCCCAGTGGGACCGTATAAATAAATTATCCTGACACTTTCTATCAGTCTGTAATGTTTACCATTAAAAGCTGCTTTACCGTCACTGAGCCACCGGTGTGCGATCTAGCCCGCCTCGTGGGACTTCTGCCAGATGTGAAGCGATGTGGGGAAATATTGTGCTCTACACGCACACGTGCACAGGCGCACACACAAAGGGAGAGGGAGAGGGAGACATTTGTTAGTCTCCACTGCATCCATATCAGTGGATTTTTCCTGTCTGCACATCCTGACAAAGGGCCTCTTCAAACGGGATCCAGCCAGGGTTGTCATCTTTTAGCAAATATGTTAAGTGTTATCTTTTGTGCTCTGGGCTCGCCAAGCAAAGCTGGACCCCATGGGAGCCCAGCGCATGCAAATAGAACAAATCCCTCTCGGACCTGTCTGTCTGTTTCACTCTCTCCATCCTTCTCTTGCCTCCTCAACCCCCCCTCCCTCTCTTTCTTTTCCTCAGTGCGTCAAGCTGTCTTGTCTCTTCGCTCTCGCATCTATTTCTCTCTTTGTCCACTTGTTTCCCCTCCTCTGTGTGTGTGTCTCTCTTTCTCTGTCCCAGAACTCAGCGCCAGGGCCGTGTGTCAGCTAAGTGTAGCCGCGCTGTTGTAAATCTTTGTGTTTTTCCCTGCATGGTCGTTGACAGCCCCCTCCTTGCTGATCCAGAGATGGCAGGCAGCTGTCGGTAGCGCTGCTGCATTTGCTGGAGGATGACTGGACGCCCGGTCCTTAAAATCCTTGACACCGTGGTCCACTCCTGCTCACCTTGTCCTTGTCAAATGGTGGGGGGGGGGGGGGGTTGGTGATTTTTGTTTTGCTGGCTGATTGGCATATAGATATATGTTTTTAAGTTTTGTCCATCCAACACACATCCCGACACACGAGTGTTTTATCATCCAGTTAGAATCGGACGGTTCTCTTCAGTCTTCTCACGAATCTGCCTCCGTGACCCGTTGATGACTTCGTGTGGAGATCAGTGCTTTGACGTTTAGCTTAATATAACAATGTAAAATATTAAGATGAAAGAATGTATATATTTACAAGGAGGGTTTTTTTATATATAATGTCAGAGGAATGACAGGAAATGAGGAGCCCGACTTTTGGGCCTTAAAAACTTGTGCGACCTTCCCCCCAAACCTTCGGTCATTGAAGATCTTTTCATCAAATTTATTTCCATGTTAATTTGAGCGTTGAAAACATTATCGTACTTACGTTAAGCCCCGAATCCCCTCGGATGTTTGAAGTGTCTTTGGTTTATGTAATGTGTCGTTTTCATAGGTTTTAATCAAATCAAAGCTCCTCTCCTCCTACCTTCTTTTCCATCCGCTGTCCCCTTTTTCTGAATTTTAAGCAGGCCCCCCGCTCACCTCTTTTTACTCTTTACCAGCAATCTCCACCACCCATGGCCCCGATTCTCTAGCAGGTATTAAAACATTCAGCTTGTGAAGGCGTTAATATGCTAAAGACTTTAAAAAAACGAGCAAAGGGGGAAAAGAATTAAGTTCCACTTTGAAATATTCTGCACCATTACGTTGTGCCTACACGTGAGAATTTGGCATCTCTAATGAGGTTCATTACCCTGCGAGTCTGGGCTTAAATTGTGCAATGATATGTGCGGATGCTTGCCAGCCATTCAGCCTGGTGCTGGTCGACTAGAGCCATTTTTATATCTGAAAAAGAAATTGACAGTGAGGAGAAGATGGATCTGACTTTAATCTCTCGCTGCTGAGGCTCCGCTCTCTGGCTCTGGCTGGATGATCTGATTTTGTTAGCAGTGTGTGTCGGCAGGATAGTGGCCGCCCGGCCCTCCCCGAGCACATACACGCATCCTCCCCCTCTCCCCCACGCACCACTTGCCCATCTGCAGCTCAGTTTGAGCGTCTTGATTTAGGGTGAGGCGGCAGGAAAGTGGGAACGCCATGATCTGGCAAAGGTGGGCACGCACGCTCGTGAACAATGGCTCATTGGGTGTGAGGGGGGAGTCGGGCCGTGAGTGCGTGATTTTGAGCTTGAGCTTGGCAGGCTGCCATGGGGATGAACACAAAGGATGCTGAGTGGCGGGGCGTGTGGCACAGCGTCGCTGCGCTGCCAGCGGCCTCAGCTAGATGGGCATGACCTGGCAGTGAGGGCAAAAAAAGAGAAAAATCTGTAAATAACAGTCATACTCATCAGTCCATGATTAATCATGTCATCGTTTCAAACTCAGAAAATGGGAAAGAAAAATCCCAATATCTCAAAGCCTCTGACAAGTTTGTTTGATGAATCGCTGAGGCGATTAATCGATTTCTAAACTAGCTGCCCCTCCAGTTCCCTCGATTGATTGATCAAATTAAGTGTTTCCACTCCAGTCTAGCTTACATCTGTGGAAAGTCTGATTTGCACTCTCCGCGAATGCCTGAATTAGAGTTGCGGGGATTTAAACTTACCTGAATTCTAACCCATTCAAACGCACAAAGAAGCAATATTGAAGCACATTGTCAACATTTTTACGCTGTGGCCTGTAAAGGATGGAAAATATTTTCCCGCTTACCTGCCATACATGCATACTTACCTGCATGTGTATGTGTGGGCAGGACAGGGCAAGTTTTCCCACTGGTAGCAGCAAGAGCATTAGGTTGTGGCAGGATGGACACATGTGGTAGATACCTAATGATAGCATGCGGCGTATAATGAGATCCTGCTCTCTGTCTGTCTCCACTACCTGGCATCATGCATTAACCATACAAGAGGAAGAGGAGGCACGCATGGTATTGACTTTTGAGTGGGTGTCTGCTTGTCCGTTGTTGGTTTTGTTTAGCACTCGGAGGTCAGAATGGCTGCAAGCTTCGCACATTTATAACAAGTTTTTTTTCCCCCTGTTTTGTTTTATTTTATTTTCGTGGCATGAACTCTTTTTTTTATTTATTTTTTTTGCCAGGCGAGAATTTCCTGCTCATCCGCGCCGCTCGGGCCCCGTTAAATCGTAGCCAATTGATTTTGGGTGTGATGCAGCGCCTGCACTTAACAAGCCAAATGGGTTCAGTCTGTGTGTTAGTTTGTGTGTTGTGAAGATTAATCTCTTAATATATTCCGCACACTCATAATCTATACTATGCTGTGAGACCGAAGGAGGTGCTGGCATTTCTCCATCTCTTCCCAGTAACATATATTTATCCTCTTCACTACACAATCCTCTAGGCTGCTCAAATCCCCCAGGGGGTCCCAATGACATGCCTGCTAATGTGTGCTTTGGAAACGGAGTGCTATTGTATCCCCTAAATCTCACAAAGCACTGTATGATTTGCCCATTGTCGCTAAATCGCTTTGCTTGTGCCAAGTACTTGCATCTCACAGAGGCTTAATGCTTTGAGGGTTTCAGGGACAGCTTCGAGTTCCTCTTTTGTTGATTTCAGGGAAAAGTGCCAAGACTGCCGCGCTGAATATTGTTTTGAGTATGGAGCGGGGAGGAGAAGAAGGGCCATTGCCAAGCGACTCCATTGAGCCCCATGAATGGGCCATTCATATTTAGGAGAATCACCCAGATGCCATATTGTTGGCTCAACAACGCTAAATATTCTCCAACAAGGATGGGATTGTCGCAGGTTTTGGAGTTGCGCAAGTGTAGAAAAAGACGTTGGGAATTGGGGAGGAGTCGACACATTGGAGTCTCAGAAAGTGGTCGGTGGTAAAGGTGCAACTGGGAGTAATGAAGACACAATACACTTATACATTCAGATAATGCACTGGATTTGTCATAAGAGTATTAGGAATGCAGCGTATGATTAGTTGTACTTACTCCCTAAAGCCTTTAAACTCTCGGTTCTGTTCTAAGTCATGATACATTTTGTCAGGATTCTGAATGTGGAGGTTTTGTCTGAGGACATTCTGCTTCCGTCAGGTGTAGTGGGGGAGGACGGGTGAGGGCCTCGCAGTCGTCGAGTGGCATTTGGCCAATTACCAAACAACCTTGAGGCTGAAATTGTAAGCAACCTTACACCTGTACGCTGTCTCCTCGCAGCATCTCAGATGGGACTTAACAAAATGTCATTGTGGACTTTTATGTCATGTGTTCACCAAGTATTAATCATGGCTGGATCTGTGCCTGAGAGGCTGATCAAATTTATTGTTTGGCTGCACGGGACAGTAATGGGTGTTTAATTACTCAATAAAAGCCCTTTTATAGATTCCCAGGCCTCCTGTGTGTTGAGCAAATGGTATTGATCCATCTCTGGGCTGCAACATGATAGCCTGTGAAGGAGAATTAGAGCTGCTAGCCTGCTAGCGTTTTCTCATTCATTAGCTGCATTAGCCAGAGGGTGGTTAAGACGTAGCATCATTTTTAATACCCGTGTCTCAAGGATTTCTGTGTCTGCTTCGTGTTGTAAGGCTCCCTGCAGCTTAGTTACACAAATATGGATTAGATATGGGCAGTGAATAACATTGATCACTGTTTCAACAGGGATCTCCAGAAGAGTCATTTTATTTTATTTAGACATTTCCCTCAGAGTGGTTTGTCAATGGCCTAATCACAGCATAATCCACAGGACTAAATCTGACAATGCCCTCAGCCGAGCCGTGAGCTGTATTAGTCAGACTACCATCTAGACTGCATGTTTAATCCCACCACTTCTCCACCTTGTAATCTCTATCTGACGGCTCCTCCTCCTCTTCTTGCTCCTTACAGACCTAATTCTGGATCTCCATCCTGCTCACGTGGCAGGCAGAAGTCCGCCTAGAAATAAGCAAATGACACTGAGCTTTACGTCTCTGCTACCGCTCTCTGAATACGCGGCGTTGTCCACGGTGCTTCTTCAGCCTATTTACCTTCCATCCATCGCTCTTTTATGTTTCCAGCATGTTCCCGCCTTTGTGAAAAGCTCCATTTCTTGATGGACAACGAAACCAGTGCAATATCTCCCATGATCTGTTCATTTCAAGTGAATGTGGCCTATTAGAGACGTGGCAGAGTCAGTTGGGTGGCTTTGTGAACAAAAAAAAGGCCTGCGAGGGACCATAAAAGAGTAATTGTCCAAAGTAGACCATACAGTTCCTTTGTAGATAAATGGATTTTCATGCTTATCAACGCGGACATTGACATGAGTGAAAACTGTGGAGAATGCGGAATTATTCTCACTCCTGAGCCATACACACGAACAACTGTAGTTTTCGAGTGTGTGTGGTCTTTCATTGTCCTTGTGTAAGTTTTTCTATCTCAGGCTTACAGTTTGGAACAACATACTGTTAATTCCATACGGCCACCTGTATCCCTGTGGGAAAATGCTCCCTCTACTCTTGACATGTTTCATTTTACCAGGTTTAGAACATATATTCTTCATTTAATCTGGATTAATCTGATTTAAAAGAGTCCAATCTAAAAGCAAATGAGATTGTTTTTTCCTCACGTCCGTCGATCTCACCAGTAGATCTACCGTACTTCTGTCTAACTCATTAATTTTCTTGTCTGTTTGCGAACAAAATAAAAAGAAATTCTTGGTCGCTGTCTGGACGCTGGCGAGGCAGACAAAAGAATCACTTAAGATGAAACATATTTCTTACTCCTCATAAATGAACAGCGAAGCTCACAAAACCGATCGTGTTCATTGCTTTGCTTTAATATCCCCACCAAAGTAATGACAGCGGAACCCTAATAGATTATTAGGATAGAATATATTACTGAAACCTACTATAGCTAAAACGGTCAGTTGGTTTTCTTTTTATTTACCGAAACATGATTGTGGAATATTACCATATTGCCTCACAAGTCTTGGCTGCTGCCCCCATCAGAACCAATCAGCTGTCTTGGTCTGAACTTCACCTCAGGTTCTTTGAAGCCGTGCAGGGTTTTTATGGAGAACGATCTGTCCTATTTAAGACAACTAAGGGTTCCCCTCCTTTATCTTAGTGGCTGGGGAGCAACCTGCCATTCAGTGCCTTGTCCAAGGACACTTCCACATGCAGTCCGGAGGAAGGGGCCCTTAGATGGCTTATTCTTCCTTCTGAACTACCCCGTCAATGGAACATAACTTCCCTATTATCCAATGATGCCATGGAATACAGAGGATATATCAATACTGTGAATGCATAGGCATTCACCTGAATCCCATTTGATCGGTCCGCGGGCCAATAGAGCCATTTGGAAGCAAATATCATTTATCTGTAATAAATAATAAAATAGATCCCAAGACACACAAACCAGGTCCCTTGCTTCATGTTCTCCACCAAAGGGCGCCTGCATATGGATGCAATCATGCCGCCAGACATTAAACCCTGCTCTCGTTGCGCTGCCCGTGGGGCAAGGATGAGAAGCGACGTCTACTCGATGCAGAGCCAGTGATCTAGGTAATCTGCTCTGCTGGGGGACACTTCTATTGGTGCACAAATCAATTGGCTTCATGTCCGTGCCATTAGACTAACATGGCGCTGCCGAGGCACTGAGAGCGGTAAACAGACTATTTAATTCCCCTGGACATCGGCCAGGTGGACACTCCTCCTCCCGCTGCTTCTTCCTGATCCCTCAGTTTTATTATTTTCTTCCCTCCTCTCATTCTCTCGTCCTCTAACATTGACTCCACTTCAGTCAGTGCGGTTATTCTC
Source organism: Takifugu flavidus (assembly GCF_003711565.1). Classification (NCBI taxonomy): domain Eukaryota; kingdom Metazoa; phylum Chordata; class Actinopteri; order Tetraodontiformes; family Tetraodontidae; genus Takifugu; species Takifugu flavidus. The sequence goes on from NC_079522.1 coordinate 13,206,042, forward strand.
GGTGGACGAGTGCTTACAGGAATGTTGCTCGGAGGGATTGCGTGTGTGTGCTTATATATATGTGTAAAAGATTTTTGGCCATTGAAGACGCGCTGTGTTCTGTCCTCCAGTACTGTGTCTATACTAAGTGATCCCTTGGGAGGCAGTACACACATCCAGCATCCCTCCCTGTCTGCTACATTTCTCCATGCACGCCTCGCTCCTGCTCCCTCTTTCTGCCTTTGTTTCTCTCTGTTTCACATTGCCTCTCCGTCTCTATTGCCCCCTCCTCCATTTTCTTTCCAGCTCCAGACAGAGGGAGCAGATTAGTACAGTAAAACAAGGGGGCTGCCTCAGAAACGAACGCACACTTATATGAAATATGCAGATTTCCGGCCAGTGAGAAGTTTTCCACCAAGCAAAGCAACAGTCTGCTGTGGTTACCGCCGGTTTGCCAGCCTCGACGCTTATATATTGGCAGCAGTGAAGTAAATCCACTCCAGCAGCAAGTCTTTGGGTTACTGCATGGTAATTGAGCCGGCGTGACTTGACAGATGAGTGTTGGTGGCAGTATCACTGTTGTGTGTCTCATTTCCTGCTCACTGTTGCCGATTGACTGATAAGATAAGAGGCCCGTGGCTGCGTTCAAGAGCGTCGGCGAGCAGCTTGATGATCGGCAGCGCTGATTTGGCTGGATGGGGGGTGGGGTGGGGGGGGGGGGGGGGTGGAGCTTCGCCTCAAGTGCTCGCACGGACGCCGGGCCCCAAATCACAAAGGATAAATACTACACATTGTATTGATCAACATTTACTGCAGCAGCATTATTTGACAGCACTGATACAGTATAGAACTCTGCGTTGCACCGTTAGTTACCCGCGGGGGTAGACCGTTTTGCTGTTGCTAGGAGACGCTGGAACCCGTGGACACATCTGGTCAGCTGTTAGTACAAGTTGTTGACAGGGGCTCGAGCATCCGCGATGGTGCGATATTGTTTACAATATGAAATGGTCTATAGACTTAATGTCAGCCAGGTTTTGTGCCACTGCAGAGCTGCTGTCTGAGTGCTTGTTTTCACAAACAGGCAAGTAGGACTTTGACTGCAATAGAGTATAATCCTGGTGTGATTCCTAGTTAGGAGCCATGTGGCGGCAGCGAGAGAATCGTATCACTCATCGTTATTGCAGCATGACAACTTTGGAAAAAAATGGTCCTAACATCCTGGATCTGAGGCTACACGGTCAGCTCTTCAGTCCCTCGCTCCCTCTCCCTCCTGGGACCCCAATGTGGGAATGACATTCATCTTCTAGCAAGACAGCAAAGTCACTCCTCATCTTATGTCACAGCTTATCTCTTCAATAAATACTCCATGGCCTCGCTCCATGTCGAATAGTATCCCCCTCACCTGAACGCATCCTTGTCTTACACCGTAGGTTGAAGCCATTCACAATTCCCCCCTTAAATAATGTAATAAAAAAATCCCGTAAAGGGAAGCAAATGGATGCTCTACCGCAGAGTGGAAAGTTCCGAGAACGGGAAATTGAACATCATCTTCTAGAAATGGTTGTTTTTTTTATCCAGGTGACAAACAGGTACGGCTCTTGTGTTAGCCTGAGGGCTAAACATAAAGCTGCAATCATTTATTTAGGAAGAGTGAGAACAAGATTTTCTGTCTGCTGCTGCGGCTGCAGCTGGGAGAAATATCGCACTGAAAACATGCATGAGGATCATTAAGTTTCCAGCCCACTATATGCACTTCGATACGTTTATCAAGGTCTTGAGGTGCCCCCCCCCCACACACACACACTTTATAGTATAGACAGAGGTAATTAATTTGTCATTTTACATTTGCTTCATGACTTCAGTGCTTGGCTTTCCTGAGAACGCTCCGCATCTGCAGTTTAATGAAAGCAACAGTCAGTTGTCGTGCTTACTGGATACTGTTTCTGGCTTTAATTTATTGGTAAATAACTTGAACCATTTTTCGTTTTTTTATGACGCTCGTGCCCAACTGATAGTATTTGCCAGCCCGTTTGTCGTGTTCAGCCCCTGAAATCGGCAGGTCGGCGGAGCCTGTTTTCTCAGTGCAGAGCTTTTGGCCGCTCGTCGCCCGTGAACGTGATTACAGCTATTGATCGACAGACAATGACACAATGTTGCTGGATGTCAGTTGAGGAGAGAGAATGCTCAAGTGTGTGTGTGTGTGTGTGTGTGTGTGTGTGTGTGTGTGCATCTGCAGGAGAAAGGAAAGGCAGTTTGTGTGTCCATATGTTCGTGTGTGTTTTGGTCCATATGCTGGCTTCTGAGCATGCACACACACCCCCTGTCTGTGCACACACTCGTGCGCGCGCGCGTGTGTGTGTGTGTGTGTGTGTGTGTGTGTGTGTGTGTGTGTGTGTGTGTGTGTGTGTGTGCATGTCAAAAACTCAGATCCACTGTGGTAATGTGAGATCAGACGTAGCCTGTTAGCCGGAGCCTTACATCTGCTGTCATCCACTCGCTCTAACTCTGTTAAGGACGTTATTGATTGCTCATTATTACCCCGTTCTCTGAAAGATGAGCGTCCCCTATGATCACATTAAATCACTCCTCTGTCCAATTCTCCTGAGATGCCTTCTGCTCATCGGTGCCCATCAAATTTCTCCTCCGAGATCTGATATCAAGCCGCCTGACGTGTTTTATTGCCTCTGGTTCTCACCGCGTCTTGTTTGATTTACTCCAAATAACTGTCTACTTTCTTTTTTTTTTTTTTTACGGATGCGGTTTAGCTAATTGATGTCTTAAGTCTGTGTAATGGAAATAAGCAAACATGGATGAGCAACATTTGAAATTCTGATTTGTTTTTATTAGATGCTTCTTGTTTTCATGTTAACTTTGTGATCCGTGTTTATTGACTTGATAGGAAACTAGAAGGGCTGACAAGAGAGTCATAATATGTACTTTATTTTTCAGTGTGGGACTATTTTAGTTCTGCTCTATTTGTTTTCCCTTTTTCTTCCCCTAGCCAATGAAAACGCCGTTATAAAAGGGCTGTTTGAACTATTGTGTCAAACTCCTATTGAAAACCTACAAATACGTAATTGTCCTTAGCCTACACAAACCTCTGCAAGGCTAGCCTTTCAAGTTCCCTGACCTTTCGCGTTCCTCGTGTTGTCATTTTTGCTGACGATAAGCAGTTGTTGAAGGTGTCACGCGTCACGCCAGCCCCCGTAAAGTTGGCGACTGTTGGAATCCAGCCCTCAGTGAGAGGCCATCTCATAGGCCCCTGCCATTCCCATGAATAATGCAGAGCTATCGACTGTGTCAGTCGAGCACGAGGAGACGCGGCAGCAGCCAGCTTGATATTCAGCTGCTGAAGTTGACTGGATGCCCTCACTTTGAGACAAACTGCTTGCAGACTGCTCTGACTGGAACAGACAGGAGCTGCATCTGCTCATATCAGATGATGTGTGGAGGTAGTTGGAGTCCCAAGGAGGGTCTGCAGTTTCTGTTTGAGTGGGCAGCGAGGCAAGCTTTTACAAATATCTGCAGTTTTATCACTCCGGATCCTCCGCTGCGCCGAGTAATTGTCTGGGTATGCGCGTCCGCCAGCCCAGCAGCCTGCCGAGCGCTCCAGTGAGAATCTCCTGCCCCCTCGACAAGAACATTTCAGTCTCAATGCCACCAATCAATAAGCATATCGATCCAATGTTTGACTGTTTAGACAACCTGTGCGAATTCCAGCATAACACGAGTCACGATGGATTTAAAGATGTGCATGTTGGCGCACTGTCATACCTGAGTGCTTGTTTCTGCAAACACCTTAGGGAAGCCCGATACAGCGGCTCATCCAGGCTTCCCTCAGATTTGCTCTCTAATACTCCGTGACCTAAGACGACGTCCTGCAATCTGACTCTGCATAAGGTTTGGAGTCAAACTGTTTGTGTTCTTACCAATTTATAGACCCGAATCATGTATTTTGATAATGTTAAATCACCTTCAGGATGCCTGGTTTAAAAACACTCGACAAGGAGCAGAGTTGCTCACATTACTTGTGTACAAGGGCAAACAAGAAAACCCCACAGATCCTGCCAGAATCGGCAGCAAAGTGTGCAGGATTTTACACTTCAAACATGCACAGCAGACAATCCTGCAGGTTCGCAGGCTGGTGATAGAGGTTATCCCAACCAGGGCCTCTTCAGTAATCCACACACACCCCACAGGTGCATGCGCACACACCCTTGCACGTGCGGTCCTGATGGGGAGAGTTAATCTCCGCCAACTGCTGTTGAACTCTAATCTGCCGCTCTTGCCAAATGTGCGGTATGCTGCAAATCTCACAGTACACATGTTGCCTCTCCCGACTGATTATTGAAGTATTCTGTTCCTTTGTTGTTCAATGGAACAAAAAAGAAAATATCTTTTTTATTTTTCAACAGTTGGTAATCCTCCTCCTTTTAAATGTGGAGACTCTCCAGGATCCTATAAAACTGAAAATAGCCAGTGTTTGCAGTGTAGTTAGTAATTGGCATTAAATCAGCTGTTGTCAAAATCAACACACTATGGAGCTGTGGTCCAGTCTTCTGTCTGACAGAGCACAACACACACACACACGCCCACACACACACACACACAACACGGCAGACAGACATAATGCATCCACAGATGGTGACACTCCGGCAGTCACTCCTGGGCTGTCTGTCTATGTGCCAGTGACGATTACGCACACACAAACGGCTGCGCATACACACCCAGACATATGCACACACATACACACGGCCCGGCGGCGACAAACACGGTGATGCATCATTGAGCATCGGCTGGTTTTTCCTCTAACTGCTGAGGGGAAATCAGTGTGGTGTTAAGTAACCATTCATGTGGAGCCGAGACCACACACAAACAAACATCGCACCTACACTTCTAAAAATACCGACTACCACCGAAGAATATATAATATAGAAAAACACAAAAGTTTCCCGGTGGATACTCTGATTTATTTTATTTTTTTTCCTCAACCGGCCACACTGCTATTACACTCACTATTTAATCCCTATGACAAATACATCTGATGTGCTTTCAAACACTTGCTTGCTTTGTGTTCTAGTGTGTTCATTTGTTGATGCATTGTTAATATCTCCACTTTGGACCGGAGTGTGCAGTGTAGGTAATCGCCCACTCCCGGTCCGCCGCACCGCTGTTTGTGATGCGCATCTTCCTGAGGATTGTATTTGAATAATGAGGGGGGCTGGAGCGTTCTCCTGTGCAGAGTGTCTCCGTGCTGCTGCACTAAATGACCTCTGAATAGTTGTTTTGGATTAGCCATCAAAGTCTTCTCTCGAAGTGGCCAATAGATAGGTACTTCCAGAAATGAGTCACTTGAAAATGATCATCGCCGTCGTTGCCATATAAGATAATGGATAACCATTACACTCCATTTTCCCCCAGCTTCTCACCCACACAACGCCTGCTCTTGAAATATGATGCATCCACTGTGCTTAGTGAGCACTTAATGTCCAAAAGCACCGTGTTTGTTGAGATTTACAACCGCGCCTGCAGGAGGGGGGCGCAAGAAAAAGTGTGTTGTCGAGGTATAATGCTGTTCACTCAATAATTATCTCATTTTATTTACGAAGACAGACAGCTTTAGACGAGGTTAGAGGCGTCCTCTCTATTATCTCCACCTGCCACCCCTCTACTGCAACCCCTGTCTCCTCCCAGCCCGGCCCTAAATGACGTCCTTCACGTCGAGGACTTTCGAAAGTTTCCATCGAGCAGCAAAGGGGGAGAAGTGTTCTTATGCCTGCTTGTATGGAGGGAGCATAGGGGAGGGAAAAAAGGAGAGAAAAACAGTTATAGCACAGCTCTCTTTGCATTTGTAGCAGGATCGATGTAATTTCTGAAAGGATTAGGCCTCCTCTCAGAAATCCATTTTAATTACTGAACACACAGGTAAACAAAGCGGTGGTGGTTCGCAGGTATAGATCTGGGCGTCGGAGGAGTATTGATAGCATGTGGCCCCATGTTAACCCCGGGGCCACTCAAAGATCCTGTCGACTGGCCCTCGGGTAGAGGCACATCAGCCTCAGACTGTTGCTGTTCACAGACCCTGCAGGACCACAAGTTATTAACTTTGCTTTGAAAATGTGAGTTATATGACAAAAATATTGCAATTTGGGGGGCTACTATTCGTTACAAACCATAATATGGAAATAAAACCGGGGAAGCAAAATAGTACACACACACACACACACACACACACACACACACACACACACATAAGCTCTTCCGCTTCTCACCAGCCTGTCATATAAATTACAGAATTATGAATAACATGTCCATTTTTGGGTGGAAATTACAGCAATATAACATTAACATGTTTTAACATTTAAAAACCTTTACAATATACAGAAAGACTTTGTAGCTCTAAAATATAATATAAGCTGTTAAATTAACAATTTGAAAACATTGTCTAGGACTGTTATGAATTACTCTAGAAGTAAAAGTTAATTATTATTTAGGTGGGAATTAATTGTGATGCAAAAGGTTTTTTTTATATATAAATTAGCATGTTGTTAATAAGTGTTAACATTTCAATAAGGTTAATCGAATTAATTTTGTCATAAACATTTTAAGATGAAAGTATACCACATAAATATTACGAGCCCTATTGTAACCCCTTATATTACATCATGGCTGTTACTAATGGTCTTCCGGTTTATTATTTCCATATGTTCCCGTTAGAAGACATCAGTAAAAGGCACAACGGAGCACCGAGGCGGTTTATCCTCCAGTCTCAGATGTTATTTTCATTTTCTGTGTGCTTTTATTTAAAACAGCAGCCAAAGTTTGTGTCGGATCCCACTTTACTTCCCATCCTGTGTCATTGAGGAGTCACCTGCATGTTTCTTCCTTGCAGATGATGTGTTCGCCGGTGCTCCCTGGCACACCGCCGGTCAGCGTCTTTACAGATGTTTTATTCACCAGATAAGAATAATCTGTTTCTGATATGTGTGTCCTGCTTTCCTGTGACCGTGTGTGCGTGTCCGCGTGCGCGTGTGTGCGCTATGCTACCTTTGAGCAAGAAACCCCACGTCGAGCCGGGTGATTAGGCACGCTGTGCTAGTCACAGGAAATGGAGTAGCTGACGGACAGGCCGAGTGCATTATAGATGAACGCGTTAGTGGCTCTGAGCCCCCGCCGAATATCTCTCAATTTCCTCTCTGAATGACAAAAGAAGCCACGCACAATTTCCTTGATCCGGAGCATTTGTTTAACTGCGCCCTACCCATTTAACCCACCCATTCAATAGTCTGTCTGGTAAAAGGAAATTTAGACAGTGTCAATTTATACAGCTCTAAGGAAGATCTGATACCTGCAGGCACGGGGGGACGATGATACGCCTCTGGAATCTAGGAAGAGATTTATAGCCGCTTACTCAGATTTCTACTGGGAGCTAAATTTGGAGGCGTTATTAAATAAACCCTAATATTTGTAACGCTTTTTCAAATTTAAAAAGCACAGAGACGCACCGAATTCAAAGGTTTTTTTTATGTCGGAAAGCGCGCAAAACTTCTCGTGAGGTCAAAGATCGCAGATTACAATGAATATTTGATTTTTGTTATTTATTTCTTTTTTTTAAAGACGCTGCCTTTTGTCAAATATCCTTATATCACAGCTCGGAGCTGTCATCTTTACAGTTATCTACTCCCCTCCCCGCATCGCCTTTGAGTTAGTGACAGCTCATCTCTCCCGGTCACTGCTCGCTGTCTAGACTTTGAACTTGTTCTGTTTACTTCCTTATCTGTTGTTGTTGTTGATGTTGCTTTTGCGGCAGACTAGTCGTCGTAATGGCAGGCTGCAGCTGTGCCTCAATAGTTGCCTTCAAAGACTCGCATTTCGGCTGGGTGGTTGTTTTCTGATCGAAAAGTCTGGCGTGCTGTCTTATTACTGACTTGTTAGGCTCCGATAAAGGTTTAATCTAGTCAGTTCGGAGGAGAGGATGCATTTAAGATGAGTGGAGAGTGTGTGTGTGTGTGTGTGTGAGACACCGCTCATGACTAATTTCATAATTAATTGCCTTTTAGAGGACCTAATCACATTATTTGACTCTACTGTAGGTTGTGTGCCAGTACAGTGTAGCCTGTGGCTTAGTCACAGTGTGGTGGGCTCATTAACAAGGTGGTCCAGAGGTTGTCCTACACACACAAGGCTTGGGAGCACCACAGTCCCGACACACTCCTAAAACAATAGCTGCATACCCACCCCACCCCGCACATCCTGTTTTATCCTGCTTGAATGTGCAGCGCTTTAGAGGTTAAAATATGCCCCGTGGTCTCTTTGATAAGGATTTGAGCAACTGGCTGGTTAGAATCCCCCAGTGGTGAGTGGAAAACGGCTTGTTTTCTTTTTTTTTCCTGCGGAAGTTATTACATGGCACACAGCTTCGGTTCTTCCTGCACCACAGTCAGAGACAGATTTTCTTTTTCTTTTTTTTTTTTTTAGAATGTGACATGTTAGTTTGTTTTTGAAGATTTTTGCTGTTTATGTTGGCGAGATGAAAAAGGGCGCTCACATTTGCATGGCCTGTCTGCGATTCTGTGTGTGCAGGCAGGCATGTCGGTGTCGACGCGTGTGTCTTCTCCTCACACACATACACGTTGCGCACACACACACACACACACACACACACACAGAGCTTAATTATGACGTTACCAAAATGGGCAGTTTGCTCTGACACCCCGCTTGCAGACTCACACAGCAGACAGACTTAAAAGAGCTCATTAGCTGTCTCTAAAGAGCTGTTTACTGCACATACACACATGCACGGTAATAGGCAGCTCTGTTGATGCAGATGGACGCCAAGTGTAATGAGAATGATTAGACTTCTCTATGTGGAGGCTGGACGAGGGAGGGGATGTAGGGGGGTTAAAAATCACTGGCAGACTTGACGCTTCAGAAGGTGAGGAAGATTTTCTGTTGCGTGTTGTTTCAGCTGAGTGCACTGTCTCTCTCCCTCCCCCGTTCCCCCTTCTCTCTGCAACACAAACACGTGTAAATGCACTACAAGGCCTCGCAAACCCATGAACGCTGGTGGAAGGGGATGAAATAAAGGGACGCCGTGCCGTGCTGGCAGGTGCTTTAATTAGGAAAAGAGAAATAGATGAAGAAACAAAGTTTAGCCACCTAAACATGTCTTCCTGCAGTCTTTGAGCCTCTGCATGTTCCAAAAAGAAAAAGGAATTTCTGTGCTTTGGTGGGGGAGGTTGTAAATAAACAGCTGTAATCCAAAAAATGCAATTGGGTCGGCTTTTTGTGCTCATTTTTGACAGCCTTGCTTTTGACTTTGACAATGACTTCATGGCCTTTAAAGTGAAGAAAGGAGCAAACAAACCCAACTACCTTGAAATGTTTCTGTGGGCTCCGCCTCTCCTGCTACAGCACATTAGTGACTTTGCTTTACTCATTGCCCTTGGTTTACATCACATTAAATTAGATGATACACAGCGAATGAGTTTAAAGTCAATCCTCCTCTGGCTCTTTCATATGTTTTGGAGAAGGAGCAGCAAGTTCAAAGTGCTCAGTTCAAAGCATCTGTCCTCATTTGAATAACGTAGAGTAATCGCTATTACCTTATTTAAATAGTGCAAGTTATCATTTGGCCTTCATTTGCATTGCTGGGGTAATCACTGCGTCTCTGCATTAACCTCATTATAGAAGAGATGAAAGCCCTGATGGAGTCTGACACGCTCTTTTTTATATGTTATCTTTATTAATGATGGAATTAGAAAGATTCATGTTTCTGTAAATGGAGGACATATCAGAGTTTGATGGAGTGGCTTTGCCATATTATTGTGTGCTTAGATACCCTTTAAATCAGTCAATGCACAATTTAAACAATCTAGCCTTTGTTATAATAAGAAAACAAGCTAGGAAAATGTATTTATTTTTAAAGTTTAAATATTCTGACTCAGTATTTACTGCCTTGCTCCATAAATCACTCCATGCACCTGCTCTGTATAAAAATTGAGACTTGTGTTTATTGCAAGCCAAGGTCAAGTGCTTGACAACATGTTTGTATGACGGTTCAGGCCACAAGATAAGATATATAAGATTCAAGATTGAATGTCATTAAAAAGCAGCTGGAAATGGAGATTTGTGTGGTATTGTCAAGAGGTGAGGTGAATCACTGAGGCATGAAAGGCCTGTGCATAGCAAATCCAAGAGACTAGACTGTGAATGGCTGCTTGGGCGCGCAGCTTCAGTGTCAGATTAGCGCAGGCTGGACTCTGGATTAACAGGAGGAGGCATTTTCTCCTGTTTGGGGGAGTGCCGCAATCTGGTTATAAAAGCTCAAGCCATCAAACATGTAGCTTGTTATATTTACACACAGTGGCCTGTTCTGTCGACTGCTTCACTTAATTTTTTGCCCCTTCCTCTTCATGGTATCCATCATATGGTGTCCTCTGATAAAGGACGCTCCCTGCAAATAGGAAACTTTCTCCACTTTTTTGTCTGAGCAGTTTTCCGCTCACTGAGACGGGATTGTGACAGACTTGCCAGCCCCTGCTAGACTCCCCTCGGCTAAAATGTTGTAAATTAACACAATTAGCAGATCACCATTCTGCTAATTAGCCACTGACGTCTGCCGGGACACCGCTTGCGAGGAGAATCAGAGAGGAAATAAGAGTCTGGGGAACACACCCCCCCACCTCAGCCTCCTATTCTGTGTTGTTACCAAACAAACACAGGCCTCAGAAAAGAGAGCAAGCGAGTGTGAACGTGTGTGTTTGTGCCTGCATGCTTTTCTTGTTTATTTGTGCGTATGCCTGTTTTTTTTTCCGAGGCATAAATAGGAGGAATGGAAGATCTGTTCCATGAATGGAATGTTATTGTGTATCTGTTTTATCCACACAAGCACAAAAACACACACATAAACCAATTCCGAAGCCGGCTACGCTTACCAGACCCCCGACTGTGGATCTCCACATGCAACTGCTGCCAGTCAATAAGTCAGAGGAAGCAGCCTAAATGACACCGATATTATCCTTTATTTGTGTGCTCTAAGTCAAATCAAACGGGGGCTCAATCTGCTGTGCGACTGCTGTGATTATACCCCGTCCAGCCTTTGATAGCACCAGGGCTTTGATAGTGAGACAACGATGGAGTCGCTGTGTGACTGTCAGTGTTTGCAGATGGCATTGGCTGGGATTAAAGGAAACAGTGGCTCTCCAGCCTCCCGAGGCAATAAAGGGGAGAGCCAGGTGAGTGTGTCTGAGATGAGATGGAGCAAGAAGGGAGGGGAGGGGGGGGAGGAGGCAAAGCAAGCACACAGAGAGTAAATAAGAGAAAGGGTGGCCACAAAGAAAGAACAGAGAAAGAATGAAAGGGAGATATATATCGAAATAGATGGAGTCAGAACAAAAGGAGTTGAGGAGGAATAGAGACCTAGCAGGAGGGGAGGGAAAATGTACAACAAAAGTAAGCAGAAGGAGACGAGGGAGAGGAGGAGAGGAAGAACAAGGCTGCAGGGAGGCATAAAGAAGAGCGGCAGACAGAAAAGGTAAAGAGAGCGGTAGAGAGAGAGGTCAAGGTGGAGCTGTGCAGACAGGAACTAAGCTTCAGACACAATGTGTTGTAATTCATTGCTCGCCACAGCTACCGTGCGCGCACATGTTTGTCCGTGCGGGTCAGCGGATGGGAGCGCGCGCGTGTGCGTGTCAGCACGCCTGAGTGCAGACACAGATCAGGTTTTTTTTTTTTTTTTTTTTTAAATGCCTGTGTGAGTGTGAGCACAGAATTTTGTCTTTGTGTGTGATGAAAGCACCACAAGCAGAAGGAGATGGGTGTGCTCGTGCGCTGCTTTGTGGCACTCGGCGAGGCGCTTTTTCAAACCCATCTCCAACCACCTCAGATGAGCCGGGGATTATAGAATGACCCTCAGTGCCTCTGTCTTATTGGCCAGGGTGCATTAGGCTGCTGCAGCCAGCACACCCCACCATCCCTGCTGCACAGCCACACGTGCTTTCTTTGTATGTTCTAAATGTAACATTTCTTACAGGGTAGAAGACAGGTTAATTTACTAAAAGATTTACCAAACGATCAATGATGGTTTGCCACATTTTGCGACGCTTGCTACATTTTTACACACGATGTTCTGTTTCTGCTTCTCTTAGGCTTAAAGATGCAGTGGACCCCCGAGCAAAGCCAGTGGGCCGAACAGCACTTTGACATATCCTCAACCACACGCTCTCCGGCCCATAAGGCTGAAGCCTACCGTTCGGTGCCGGGCCACCTACAGCGCTCAGCCTCCTACCAGTACGCTTGGGCCAATGACGACATCTCAGCCCTCACGGCTTCAAACCTGCTTAAGAAGTATGCTGAGAAGTATTCTGGCATCCTGGAGATGCCGGCCTCCTACACTGAGGCCCCTGGGGTCCCAGGAGTTATGAATGGCCGGAAAGGTGATTCGGAACCCTGGCAAGATGGCGTCTATCCTATGAGCTGCATTCCAGAGGGAGTTTCTGTCAGGAAAGGGGGTGTGGCGGCAGCATCAGAGGTGGTGTCAGGCCTGTGCAGCTCCCCGGGGCTGGCCTCCAGTACCCTAAGTGAGCCCAGCTACTCCAGCAGCAGCTGTGGGAGCCACACCGCCACCGCCCTACACTCCTCCTCCATGCCCTCTCAGGAATACGGTAGTGCATATAGCAGCTCCTACCTGCACGGAAGCTATAGCTCCCAGCCAGGCCCCACCCCAGCAATTCCCTCCCCGCTACACAGCTCCGGGCTCCTTCAGCCACCACCTCCTGCTCACCCCACTTTAGTTCCAGCTTACAATGGAGGCTCCCCCAATTTGTCTAGTTATAACTACCCCGCAGCAGGCTACCCTGCTCAGAGCTCAGTCGGGCCAGGGTATAGCCCTGGGGGTGCACCCCCGCCTTCCTCTTACCTGCCCTCAGGCATTGCTGCACCCACACCCCTTCCGCCTTCTTCTGCTTTACCCGGATATCCATATCAGAGCCACAACCTGACCCCAATCGCCCCCACACCTCTCACCAGCAGCTCCTCAAACTCGCTCAAGAGGAAAGCCTTCTACATGACTGGCCAAAGTGAGATCGACTCCGCGTATGGCAACTTTGGCTACGGCCAGGCCCGGAGCTCATCCGAGAGCCCCATGTACAGGATAGCAGACAGCAGCAGCTCCAACGGAGCCTCCAACAGCAATGGCGCTGCTGGATTTGACAGAGCTGCTGAAAAGTCCTCTTTGCCTTTTAATTCGCAGAAACAGGCCACGATGCCATCAGAGCAGCAGCAGAGGAAGTTCGGCAGTCAGGCAGCAGGTGGGACACTCACACCACCAGCCTACGTCTCCTCCACCCTCGGTGGTTCCCGCTCAGCAGACTCTCTGGTAAACTTCGCCTCCCCTTCTCTGGGCGAGCAAGGCACCGATGATCACCGTCTACACCTCTCCCACTCTGCTCCGGGAACTACGTCCTCATCCGCTGGTTCCTCCTCTCGGCCCGCCGAGGAGCAGCTAAAGACGAGCGACCCTCACCTCCTCGACATGGTTACTTCTGAAATAGTTCAGCAGGGTCCTCCAGTGGATTGGAGTGACATAGCGGGACTAGAACTGGCCAAGGTGACCCTGAAGGAAGATGTGCTCTGGCCCATTCTGCGACCGGACATGTTTAGCAGTTTGGGACCAGCCCCACGTTGCGTGCTGCTGTTCGGACCGAGAGGCAGCGGCAGGACTTTGCTTGGCCGCTGCCTGGCCAGCCAGCTGGGTGCACCGTTCCTCCAACTCAGCGGCTCCACATTGGCCACCAAGTGGCTCGCAGATGGAGAAAAAATAATTAGAGCGTCTTTCCTGGTGGCACGATGCCGACAGCCCTCCGTGCTATTCATCAGCGAAGTGGACATGTTGCTGTCGGCCCACATCAGTGAAGAGAGTCCAATCAATCGGCTCAAGGGGGAGCTGCTTGCCCAGTTGGACTCGCTTCTGATGGGCTCAGGAGAAGACGCGGGCAACCAAGTTTTGGTGGTTTGCTCTACAAGCAGACCGCAGGACATGGACGAAGGGCTGCGGAGGTACTTTTCTCGGAGGGTTCTGGTGCCTCTGCCAGACACCGCAGCCCGACACCAGATCATGAACCAGCTCCTGGCTCAATCTCAGCACAAATACTGCCTGAGCGAGGAGGAGCTGGCGCTGCTGGTCCAGCGCACCGAGGGCTTCTCTGGACTGGACCTGGCCAGATTCTGCCAGGAGGCCCTTGTTAGTCTCCTGCATGTATCTGCACAGGGCATGGACATGACTGGTATGTTGCCCAGGGGACAAGTCAGGCCCCTCACCTACCAGGACTTTGAGAGTGTCTTTTGTAAATTCCAAGTCAGTATATCGCAGAAAGAGATTGACACGTATGCCGAGTGGAACAAAATGTTCGGCTGCAGCCAATGAAACTACCAAGGCCTGCCCTTGAGAAAAAAAGGCATCCACAATTCCTCCCCCTCAGGGCAGAAGCATTTTGCTCGAGGGAAAGGCACATGTAAGGCCAATACAAGAGCAGAGATTTCAAAAGCAGGGTTGAGAGTCACAGAGACATGTGAATCGACAGGACAGTTAATGAGCAAACATTTTAATCTGAATGCTTGACACTCTCTCTCTCATACACACACACGCACACACACGCAGAGAAAAACCACACATTGTTTACACATTTCAGCAAGTTGGCTACATAAGAGATGCCCCAGTGTCTGTGTATATATCTTCACATTCTTCTTTTTGGGATTTAGTCAGCTTTCCAAGTGCCTGAAGTGGTGCTTTCTGACTCCCCCCCCATCTCGATCTACATCCACGACATGAGCTGATTATAAGCAGCTTTAAAACTGTCAAACAGTGATGGACAGTTGCCATTGGTGGCCGTCACTCACTCAATACTGTGCTCAGAGTATTAGCTTAGCAGGGCGGCAGTAGTCTGGGCCCTGATTCCCATTCAGATCTTCTGATTCCGTGTCTGCAAAATGAACCAAACTCAGGAAAGCGCTTGTGAATTGTAGAGTACCTCAAATTGTTCTGATGACGAAAAGCACTAATACTGAAAAGGAGCGTCCCAGGTGGTTTGGCAGTTTAGCAAAGCGGAGTTAGGTGAACCTTAGCTGTCTAGGACAGATGGAAGAGGTGACAGTGAATGTATTCTATATGTTCTGGAATCCTGGAGCATAACCGTGAGAGTAAAAACTCTTTCCCTCTCCCCTCACAGTTACCTGTTTGTACTCAACAAATCCCAGCGCTTATGTCAATTGCTCTTAAAAAGATGTAAAAAGTTTAAAAAAAAAAAAAGAACATGTCGCCCAGGTTCTGTTTGGTGGTTTTAATAGACAGACTTGTCTACGGTGTGGGAGTTGTGGGGAGGGTGTATATTTATTAATCAACCATGATAAACATTGTTCATGTTGTGTAATCTTGGCTGTACTTTCACGCTGCATGGAGGCTCCATCAGGTTATTAGTTTGAAAACCTCTTTTGACATTGATTCTCCTGACAGAGTTAATCAGAAACATTCCGTTTCCCAGTGAGAAGCTGTGTGCTTTACCCTGCCCTGTTTCCAGGGGTGTTCTTCTTCAAACAAAGGCTGTACCACTCCTACAAAAAACAAGGCAAATGTTGGTGGGCGAGACTTGAGCAAAATGTTGAACCAAAAAATTGAGATTCCTTTCAAAGCTAGCAGGTGACTTTGTGCACGAACAGGTGGGCAGTTTGCGCCTTTGTGTCTAAATTCTCTCAGGAAGGAAATGACTAAGCACATTTCAAAAACCAACTTCTTTCACCCGAACATCAAAACCCATGGGCTGCATTTGGGCATATTGATGACAGCATGAGTAGATGGCATGTTATAGCATAGAGGGTGAGGCAGTTTTAATTGAGTTGCAATCCCAATCAGGTGTTTATTAACTCTAAAAATGCACCCCAAAATGGCCACAACAGCTCAGCTAATCAAAGGTTAACCTGTTCCTTCAGTTTGTTTGCACAGATGGGACTAAAAATCATCATATTGATCCACAGTTCAATAGGTCAAAAATTTCTGAACCTTAAGATTACTTGAGGGTTGCCAGTTGCCTCTTTGGTTGTGTTGGGATGTCTCATCCTGCTCTGCTTTTGTGACACAGATGTGAGTATAATAGTTTTAAACAACATGCACTAAAATATCCTCTGAGATAATCCTGCTTTAAAGTGTGTGGGCCCGCTCTGGGTTGCTCTCTCCGGCACCTGACGTAGGGGTGGGGGGGTGAGGGGGTGGGGGGGGAGACTGCTGAGCATCAGCAGAATTGATGGAAGGGCACGACAGGCAGGCAGGCAGTGTGGCAGCGGTACCAGGGGAAAGCGGAGCGGTCCGTCAGAAAACTGCCCTCAAAAACAATCTGTACCAGAATTCCTTCTGTCAGCAAATCCTCCGGAGAGAGAGTCCCTGCAGACAGGAAAACCCACTAATGCACTTCAGAGCACACATCAACAGCACGGCGTTCTCGCAAACAGCTGCGAGTCAGTGTTCCTTCAGTTCCTGCGCGTCTCGCCGTCCCCCTTTTGTGTCTTGACCAACATTGTGACAAAAAAAAAAGTCTTTTTTTTTTTTAAACGGACACTCATCCTTAAAGCATTTCTACCTCATGGCTGCAAAACACACACACACACACATGCGCGGTTTTTGATTTATGTGTTTCCAAATGTCGTTAAAACAATGACAAAAAGCTCAAAGGGGAGAGAATAACAGCATGAAGTTTTTGCGCAGTCTACCTCAGATGACTGTACCTAAAAACACTGAGCTGATGGTGTAACCGCAGCATAGCCTAGCGTACGTGTGCGTCTGCCACTGCACTTCGGATCCTGGCCGGAGGCAAGAAACCCGCAGACATCTGACGACAAACATCGCGCTCACGAGCCTCTTGTGAGCCAAGAACATTGGGGGGGTCGACTGAAAAGTGACCTGGAAATGTATAATCCAATACATTTGCTTTAATCTTTTGTGAACTACTGTGGTTGTGCGCGTGTGAATGTGTATATACGTGGGCACACACTCCTTTTTTTTTTTTATTTAGTGTGTTGAATTTTATAAATTGTTAGTATATATAACACACTTGCACAACTTTAAACCAGAGTGTAACGTGTTTCTGTTGTACAGACCTATACATACAATACAAAATGCACCACTTGTTTATATGTGTGAATATGTTGCCATACTTGCAGTCAACTTAAATGTATTTTCATGTAATCTTAGGTACATGCAGAAACGAACGATTCATTAAAGACGTTTTCTTGGGAGATTACTTTTTTGTGCATGTCTGTTTTTTTGTTGTCTCGCTGGTCGCGTGAAGGTCTGAAGGCTGGATAATGCAATAAATGAAAATGTATTTATCAGTGTGCATGTGTGTGTATGTATGGTGGTGGTTGGGGGGGGGGGGGGGGGGTATGCATGGTCCTGCCAAAAACTAGCCCAGCTGAAAAATTGCCTTAATGAGCCTTGAGTTAGTCACCCTTGTGTGCAATTATAAAATCATCTGTGTTGCAGGGAAAGCCGGTGCTGTCGCTTCTCTCATTAAAATGTAACAATTCATTTCTCTTGCCGTGGTACGAGTGGCAAGACCAAAACATTAAAGCATTAATTATCTTTCTCCATCGTGTGGAATTTGGGTTACGGGAGCTCCTCTAATGAAAATGATGCACGTTGGCCCACTCGGTTTCCACAGTATCATTATATAGCTGCTGCTGCGATGTGGGAAGCTTCCGTATAGCCTCTATAATTATCTGTGAAAACTCCAAACGCTTCACTAGAGGTTAGAGTGCATTGAGGGCTGCTGTTTTCTTTATTTTCCTACTTTGAAACAACCTTTAGCCTTGATCAGAAATATTTCACGACCAGAAACCCCCCCCACCACCACCACCACCCTGGCCGTTAGTTATAAAGCTTGTAAATGCAGTGTGTGTGTGTGTGTGTGTGTGTTTTCAGATGAGACTTGATTATTTTGTTCACCTCTTTCTCTATAAGCTTCATAAATACTGTAGCAGCAGGGGCATTGTGTAAATAACCCGCACTCACCGAGCTGCAGCAGCGGCAGCAATGGTGGAAACACTATCAACAAAACCAACCTAAGGACATTTTTTTATTATTGTTATTATTTAAGGATTTATCTTTTGTTCATCTTTAATGGATTTGCCAACTTTTCTTACTTCTTACATACTGTTTTGACTGGGAAGGAGATGGAAAGATTTTGTGCGTGCTTGTGGTCACAAAAGTGCTAATTAGCTGAGCTGAAAAAGTTAATTATTATCAGATCAACATTCGCACAACTCTAAATAAATAGTTGTAAATGTGCAACTGTTGATGTCGATGGCTGTCGTACTCTCTATACTAAGCTAGCATTCAAATGGAGAATAAAATAAGACACAAGTGGGATGATTATTATGTTTGTTTTTAGCCTTTATGTGAAAATGAGGCCGATCTGAGGTGCCGGGCCGAGGTTATCTACTGCAGAACTATAACGTCCCCGCTTTAAAGACGAGCTGCAGCTCGCACCTCTGGTCGCTTTCTGACCGACAATTAAAATATGCAAAGTGACCATTTTCCTTAAGTAGTCTTAAATGTGCAGTCCATTCAAATTTGGGAGGAAATTGCCCAAAGCCTGCAAAAAAAAGGAAAGAAAAAAAAACAGGTGGTTTAACAGGGGGATAAAGAAAGAATAAATTATGCAAATAACACAAAGGACTTCACCACTTGAAAGCCTAATTTTCCTATAATCAGCAGACTGTCGCTTAATATTCCCCCCCCTCCGCTTATTAAAAGTGACTGTTCTTTTGCCGATCATCAGATGGCTCTATCTGTCACCGCTCTGCCAAATGACTGCAGCCCACCAGACTAAATGCTAAAGCATTTTCGCCGACGCTTTTAGATGATAGTTACATTCCCACACAAGTAATTATGCGTCGTGGAGTCCAGAAATAAGGTTTAATTATACAGTAATCGCCCGTGATGGACACTAGGAAGTGGTGAGCGCCGCCAGACTGCAATCCATCAATGACAAACCTCTGGCCAGTTTTAATTCCTCCTCATTTGCATCCTAACCTCCACACCAAGTTGTGCAAACGCTGTTAAATGTTAATAGGAGCTGTCTCGGTACTCAAAATGAATGCTTAAGCCATTTTTTCTGCCACTTTCCCTTCTCCCCCCCCTCCTCCCTCTGTACCATCGCTCTCTTGTTTCATCTCCTGTCCTCTCTTTATCTTGCTACCTCTCCAGCCCACTCCCTTCTTTTATTCCCTTGCAGAACCACTCAGCTTTTCTCTCCTTCCCTGTCATCCTCCCTCCAATCTCTGCACTCCCCACCGTCGCCCACCACACACTTCCTCACAGGCCTTTGCCGTGGAGGAGGCACGGAGCGGTCACTGATGCACTAATTGGGAGCAACACTTACAGTTTTATCTCGCCTTGCCGCTAATAGCGGCCAGCGCTGAAGCAACTCACCTTAGGACGAGGAACGGCTGGATGGATGGGATTGAAGGCAGGAGGAGGAGGAGGTGGACAGGGATGGGGGTGTGGGGGTGTTTCGTCGAGGCCTTGAATGAGAAATTCCTCCGTGCAGACCCTAGCACAGACTGGGTGTGAGATTGGGCCCCGAAGCCATCGTGGTTAATCCATATCCCCCAGGACCCCGGACTCAATTCCCTGCTTCATTAATTGAAAATGATGGCCTTTTTTGGTGGGAGTGAATAAAACAAGGAGCCATTTATGAGGAAAAAAGCATTTTGTCTGGTTTTGTTCCTGAAGTAGCAGCAATCTCATTATGCCTCTGTTGCTGCATTTCAAGATGTGCTATCATCTTTGTCTTGATTGTCTCCCAGCGTCGGGAGAGATAAATACACACGCTGCTTTGCTGTGTTGACGCCAGGGCTGTTTTTCACTGAATCATTTGAAGTCTTATCAGCCTTTATGGAAATAAAGCCTTTGCCTAATAAACTGTTCCAGGGCTTTGGGAGAGTAGCACATAAACACCTTTTTTCTGCCGACAACGCCATCATTAGCGCATCATGTTCAATGCTTTACTCATAATTGGAATCAACATCTATTGTTCGTGTTTTTGACCTTCAGCTTGTTTTCCGGCAGACACTAAGAAACATTGTATTACTGGTGAGAGGGAATCTTAACTAGAACACATGCTAAGCGCCTTTGCTTTGTTTTATCAGTGGGACCTTCCTTCACTTTGAGTATAACTTGAAAAACCTTCCTTATGACGAAGATCCCAATGCTCATTAAGACATTGAAATTAATCACACCGTCCAGGCAGAAAAGAACTCTGTAACTGCTAAAAACTCTGTACTCCACGTAGCCTGCAGCATTGTTTCCAAACTTGCCACAACTTGCATCAGACTAATGGTTATAAATGATTGATGTAGGCTAGAGTAATGTTTATTTGAAAGAAAACACTGGAAACACCCAAAGCCTGCCCAATCCCATTGAGTTAGCGGGATAGGCTAACCATTAGCTAGGTATGTCTTTCCCTAACTCATCTGTTCTGCTTCATAGTTGCACTTCTCCAGCTTTGTAATGGTTTTTGTGTTAAGTATTGCCATAGAAGTGGAGGTTTTAGCCAGTGGCTGACTCAGTAATGTCTGACGGAGGTTATATCAAGCTAAAATGGCCGTGGAACCAGCTTCAGTTCAGTGCAAATTCTGCTCTGCAGATTCAGCATGAAACTGCCTGTCAAGATCATTTTTCCTGAATCATATGGTGTTTGAGGGCCACCAGACTCACAATATTTAGTCATTGCAGCTGCATCAGTGTTACCAAAGGTGCAGGCGAATAGCAAAAGCGCACAAGCTTGGATCAGAGGCAGGCTGAAGTGCCAGATCTGATGGATTACATCAGTGAATACGCTCAAGCGACCTGGCCACAGATGAAGATGTCGCGTAGTAACTCAATTTGTTTTAACTATTGCTGATGCAGGGAGACCCTGTGTGGTTAAAGAACACCCCCCACTGCAAACGGTGGTCCTTATTATGCAAATATAGGATCATGTTAATAGTGCCCATCTTTAATAATGCATGAATTTGGCATATTAATGCATTTCATGTATCATGCAAATGACCCGACGCCTATTAATTGAAATAAGACATTCTAAAGCACAACAGGAAATAATACTATTTTCAGCCATCTTGATGAAATTAACATTTCCTGGTGCCAATCTATGGCACACCATGGCATCCGCTCCGAGAGTTATCACTGTTGAAGATCAGAGATGTTCTTTAGGTTTAACTCCTGTTCAGCCATCACTGAGATTCAAAGGCCGATGCATTTGATCACGCGCCGCCCTCGCTAACAGGGAGTCAGACGTGTCATCCTCGCTCCCGTCCATCCTCCATCGGCAGAAATACTTAAAATGAACCTTTCCTGGCATCACAGGAAGGTACCTTCTGAAGCGTTCCTGCCTTTTTTCCCCTTTTGGTATGTGTGTTGTCAGATTGGCGATGCTTGCGGAGCGTTCGCAGGCGCTCAGGGATGGGCTGTCGCGTTAGTGGTGAGTGGCAGAGCCACCGACTGACAGCCAGCAAGGTTGTCTCTGGAGGATTCCTGCCGAGGAGGTGCCACTGAGTGAACTATCGGGGACTGTGCTCTGTAAAAGATCCCCTACAAAGACGGGAGGGGGGGTGGAGGCTGCGTATTTTGGGGGTTTGGAGAGATTAGGAATTCATTAGTGGTCTATTTTTTTCAGATTAGTCTTATCAAAGCCTCTGCAGGCAGTGATTGACAGGCTTCTCTGATTGATTTTACAACAGGACAAATCGTACCATTATCGCGTTTCTTTCTGCGGGTCCTTTCCCTCGGCTATACATCAGGTACAACTGCCAATGGAGACGTCCAATTAGCAGCCAGTCAGGCCCGTGGTTGCTTAGTTAAGACACCTACGCACGCACGCATATCACATAAAATGCCCACAACCGCTTGCTGTTTCCACACGAGCACACCCAGAAGAACTGCTGGTTCTCAGATGTGAGGGAGGGGGATTGCGGTGGCGGCGGGAGGGACGCTGGCGGTTGTAGTGGCAATCTCACCCAATCATGTGTGCCGGGAATGACTTCATTAGGAGGCCCGTGTAGAAGTCCGGCTGCCTGGGAATTGCGCCGGGGATTGGAGCGAGGGACGGAGAGAGAGGGAGAGAGAGAGAGGGGCAGGAATGAGCCCTGAATCCCCCCCTTTTATCTGCCGCGTGATGGAGAGATCTAAATCAACAGCTGTCAGTCAGGTGGGCCCCAGGGTGAAGGCCTCCAGCGGTGGGGGGGGGGGGGGGGGGGTGAGGCCGGAGGCAGGATGGAAAGAGGAGATCTGGTTGAAATCTGGTGGTGGGAGTGATGGTGGTGGTGGTGGTGGTGGTGTGTGTGTGTGTGTGTGTGTGTGTGTGTGTGGTGTGTGTGTGTGTGGTGTGTGTGTGTGGTGTGTGTGTGGTGTGTGTGTGTGTGTTGGGGGGTTGGCAAGGACAAGGCCTGACTGATGGGGGGAGTGTCAACCTTGGTTCATCACATCACCTGCTGGTGGAAACAGGTCGGTGCAGTGGAAGCTGGTGATCGTCAGCACTGTGACAAACATTCCAGGCAACTTTCCCGCTTCCTTACTTTCAAAAGCACCGAAATGTGACCCAGCCCCGACTGAAAACGCACATCAGTGTAATAAAGGCTGAGAAATATTCGAGAGAAAAAAACAACATCCGTCTTTCATGTAAATCTGCCTGTGAAAACAGCCCGCACGTTCAGCTCAAGCGAGCGGCGTGAACTTTTAACGCGTTTTCTGGGGAGAATCGTTCTATATGATTCCACTTCTATACCTCATTACTGAGCCGAAGTGGGATATTATGTAAATTGTGTGTTTCTTCTACTCAGATCCCTGTAATAAGGCTGAAGCCCCCGTGCTAGCAGCCTCTCCTGCTCAGGGATGAGGTGTCGATGTATGCTTGAGCGCAGCAAAGGTCGCTCCAGATTGAGAAGTTTGTCCAGATGTGATGACATCAGCACTCTGCAGACCGTTATTGGCCCGAGCCGAGCATCAGCCACAGGCCCCAACCGTATGAAATTACAAAAATCACACACACACAAACACACACACAGCGACCACCGCTCTGCCAGAAATGATTGCCTCAGAGGTTTCTCTCCCCCCTCTCTCCCATCTTCCCTTGTTCACCCATGCCTCTCCTCCTCCTCGCCACAACAACACGTCTCCCCACCCCCCACCGTCTCTCTGCCTCACGCATTACGGAAGGCAGGTGGCCGGATACGTGTTAGCTTCCAGGATTTCAAAAAAAAAAGGGAAGGAAGAGGCCAGATCTGGATGTAATGACATTAAAGAGGGTTTTTAGGCTCAATAAAGGACCTGTATTATGATGGATCCCAGGCAGTCAACACTTTATCTGGACACAAATGGAATGCTCTGTCACCAACTCTATTGAGTCATCAATATCTGTGGTAGTTATTTTTCTCCTCCCTCCTGTATCATTTACAGTGAGTAATCATCTGTCTGGTCGCCTGCGTCTCGGGGGTTTGATCGGATGGAGCTTTTGCGCAGCGGCGGAAACCTTTCTGACAATCCGACGAGCCACTCACTGAAGATTGAGAGGGGCCCATTATGTCGGCTGCCTGTGGCCATATCAGAAGGATTTTCTCATCCCGGCTCCCGCCTCTACATAACACACAGTGGTAAATAAATCACAGCGTCTACTCTGTTTATCGATTGGCCCCGCCGCGGGCACCCTTATTTATTTATTTCCCCCCTCTGTGTGTCTCCTCGCTGTTCTCCGCAAGATGAATTGTTGCTTTGTGCAGGGAAGAGAGCGAGATTGTCAAAAAAAAAAACAAAGAAAAAAACCCACCGGGCTGTGCAAAAAGGAACAGGCTCCGACAGCATGACCCGCTGTGATGCTGCATAGTTAGCCTCGATTAGGCCCCACATTAATCGAAATAATTTCAATTAGGGCCGGCATTCGCATTTGCTTTCCTGGAGGGGAGGCCCGTGTCCTGCTGGGACCACTCTATTCCTGCCATTGTTTCAGGCAAGATCAATTAGTTACAGAGAAGTAATTCAACCCGTTCGGAATACTTATTTAAGCCTGGCATGAATATGGCTCAATTAAGAGAAATCCTGGAAAACCTGGAGACGTGACTGAGGCAGCCGAATCCAGACGTGGTCGAGGAAGCCAAATCCAGAACCAAGTATGCCTTCACACAAAAAAAGTCCCCAAAGTTGCCGTTGAAACCGGTGCCACAATGATGAGACCGCTCACCAGTGCTCATTGATACCAGGGTATTTAAGGGATCTTCTAACATTGACATTGTTAAGCCTAAATACATAAAGAATTTGAGTGGATCTGATCAGGAGGGGCTTTAGATTTGATGAAATGCTGTGGAACACTAGCCACAGTGATGCTCCAGTCCCCGTTGATCGGTGGAAGGGTTAACGAAGGTGGGCTCCCGAGGCTGGGAACGTCCTACGACTAGCAATCAGCGCTAATAAGATCCATCTCCTCTTAAAAGACTCTGTGAAAAGCCCTAAATCCTTTCCGAACACATTCAAAGGGAAGATAGGGAAGGAGCCACGCGCTGTGATGTTTTCATGTCCTTTCTTTCTCTCTCTCTCTTCCTCTCACCCTCCTCTTCATTATCATTCCCAGGTCATCCCAGCATCCAGAGCAGATGTAGAGCAGAAATGAATTATGGGAGAATTAGGAGCTCGGTGCTAAGTAAGGCCTTTTCTTTAAATCCACCTGTGCAGCCCACATGGACGCACATCTGGGGACATTCTTCTGCGAGCGCCTGTCCTCACCTTTGCGTCTGGGCCTCCGGCTTGGTTTGTTTTAGCGTTTTCTACCTTTCGCATTCTAACAAGTTGCCAGTTTTGATTCGTGATAATTCGCTGTTACCCTGTGTTGTTTCTCCCATCGTATTTACCCCACCTCAGTTCATCTTTGTATCATGCTGATGCCTCGTGGAAGACCTGGAAAAGCTGTTCCATCGATCCCGAGGGGATGGTCATTGATCTGGCTGAATTTGCATGGGAATACATTCTGTTTGAGCCAAGAGATCATAATCGATCAGATGGGATAACGCCTGTATCTGCTCCGCTTGCCTTTCAAAGGTTAAGGTGAAAATTAATTTGCTTGTTCATTACATTTTTATCCTGTAATTAAGTCCTGTATAATGATTAAAATGTAAAACAATGAAGCGATGAATGTGACTTTGATTGCTTCTTTTCCCAATCGATAGCATACGGACTCCTGCCGAAGGTGAGTGGGACGTCTCATTTGTTCCTTTTCCTCAATGTCGTTTTCCTTTCTTTTTCGCCTCAACGGCAAACACAGCAGCTCGGCTCGGCCATATGTTACCTGCGGAGCAGCTGTGTGGGATTTATTATCTGCAGTTGGAAAAGCGAATAAAATAGCAGATTAAAGCTAATGACACTCGTTGTCTAAACAGGTTTACATTTCAGAACACAGATGCTTGCTTCCGTAACTGGCTGTTTCCTTAAGATCTCACAGGCTAAAAAAAGTTTGTATATAAGATGCATTAAAAACTCCTGGTGACAAATGAAGCAGCTTAAGCTAGCATCAGGACTCATATTAGCATGGTTTTGCTCAAGAGGAAACAAGGAGTGTGTTTATTTGTGTATTTCCTGCAGCAATATTTCATCAGCTCATTGTCAGCCATAACAAATGCCACACGATAAAGTTCTGCACCCGTGTGTGTGTGTGTGTGTGTGTGTGTGTGTGTGTGTGTGTGTGTGTGCACGCGTGTTTGCGCACAAACTGGAAGCCTTCTGGACAGGGCCGGGGGTGAAGGGGAGTGCTAACACACTCTCCTTGTCAGTGGCAAGGGTAATTACTCCTGGCTGAAATTACTCAACATTTGTTTAGAAGCTCCCCTGAGCACACTGCAAATAGATTGTCTGCTCAAGTCCAATGCCATCGACGCCCTGCTGTCCCTAACATGCACACACACGCACGCACGCACACATGCACATACGCACAAACACTTTATTGCCATTTTCAATTCACTTAATAGACTAAGTCTTTGTTTGCATTTTCTTCTTTAATGAATTATGTACAAAAGAAAAACTTGGCATATCCCACTTTCTTTATCCTCTCGTCACATCTTTTCATCACTCCAGCCCTCGTTTTTCTCCACTCCTCCTTCAACTTTGCATCTGTTTGACTTGAATTCATTAATCCAGTATTGATTTCTGCTTCTACACCCTTTTCACAGCTACGCTCTCCAACCTAACCTCCCATCACTTCATTCCTACACTCTCTGTACCAACAACATAGTACTTCTTTTTAGCATGTATATGAAGAGAGGAGGGAGAAAGCAATGAAAACATTCCAAGTCAAGGCCCGTTCATGCAGTTATTGTAAGCGATGGTTGATGTCTAAGATGACAGTTTGAAACACTTGACCCACAAAAATGGATTCTTGGCCAGGGCCGAGAAACAGCCTAAAGTAATTCATTCTTTTGAAATGTTTAGGAAGATGGAGAGAAAGAGATGTGAGGAGGGAAGGAAAGTGACAAGGAGAGCGATAGAGCGAGACAAAGACATGGAGGAGGAGGAGGACAAGAGAGACGAAGAGGAAAAATAACACAACGGGAGGGCAAAGGAGAGAGATTCTCTAAAAGAAATCAAGGCACCTTTCAATTCAAATCCAAAATGCAAGCCTTTTAGCATTAGCCCACAATAGAAGCATTTCCACTGCAAGAACTTCATGGTTTTCAGGGCCAGCTGCGGGAAACTCCTCCAAACACCCATTTATAGGAACTTTCCATGGGGCCTAACCAGTGGGGCTCAAGGTTTACTGAGAGGCAGAGAACAATGTGGACCCAGCAGAAGCGGAGCGTTAGCCTAGCAGACACAGCTTCTCCTCTGCTTCTTAGCTTCCACCAGGTACACGAGCACACAAACGGCCTGTCGTGTTTTATACTTTAAAAGTATCAAAACGTGCTGTTTAATATTCAGTAACACCCTGACATTTTCACAGACCCAGTAAAAGATCGGAGCAGTCAAACATGTCACATGTCAAAAGTCCACAACGACACTTCGTGGAGCTGGAGGGAATCATATTGTCTTAGAGTAGACTATTATTCCGGGTTTACCTCCTTCCTCATTGGCGGCTCGCCCCGGTGATGTCACGGTCAAAACTGTTGAACAACGATTCTGAAGTGATCGAAACTCATGACGTCACCGAGGGGTCCTACCCCATGGAGAGGGCCAAGTGAGAGGAACGGTTCCTCTACGGTTCCTGTATGGTTCCTGCCCCTGGTAGGAACCAGGAACTCCTGCAGTGGAAACGTGCCTAATAAGGCTGGAGATAAGGGGGAAAGGTGTCTGGTTCCCTGCCAATGTGAGGACCCCATCAATGACATGTTAGTCTAAGTTAAAATAAAGAAACCTGGTCCAAACAATTAGTAGATGATGCATGATTGAGTCAGAGTTCTGGTGATGGATACAGAACTCTGGCTTTTTATCTGATCAGGGTTAGGTGATTTCTTCTCTCTGAATTTAGTCTCATGATCATGACCTTTAAAATATTTTTTTACCCTCACAATTCCCACTTTATGTTCAAATGTTGACTTTTTGTTGTTGTACCTTTGACAAACAACTCACATTACATTCTAAATCCTGTGAGAGAGAGGGGGGAAATTCCCGATTAAACTACACAAGTGAACCAACAGTGAAAATGTAAGATTGAGAGGAAGATGGACATAAAGAGGAAAACAAAAGCATCTCAACTGTTTCCACGGTGCAGCTTTATTATTAAAACCAGATTCACATTTAAGGCTCTTTTATACTAAAACTACTAGGACTATACTTAAAGCATTGGTGGATAAAACCATGACATCACAGCTAATCCTTACAATGAAAAGCTGCTCCTGTACGTCTGTGACATCCAAAATATCACCATGAAGGAGGTGAAATAACATAAAACATACTTGTTACAAAGGACTGGATCAGACTAAAGAAATCAAGGAACTTCGGTCTGACACTGGATAAATAATCGTGTTTACTCTAAGTGGTTTGCTAATGATGGTTTTGATCCTATTCTTCTGTACGTGAAGCTCCCAGCATATGTTGTTGTTATTGCAAGCTGCCATCCGGGCTAATTTGTCTTAATTACACTGAGCGCAGCAGTTGCTGCCTACTACCTCTGTCCATTGAGAGAGACCGACATGGTAGACAGAGTGGAGGGCGGGGAGCACAACATCTGTCCGCTGCACGTGCACGCACTGCAAACACACGCTCCTCATTTCTCCAACAAACCCCGAACTCGGGAGTGCACCCGTGCACTCACACAGAGGTGAAATACAAACACATGCACTCCTCTCTAATAAAACCTTGGTCCAGCCACCTCTCCGCCATCCCTTACCCCCTTACCTCCCATGTCCTGCTAATGGCAGCCACCACAGAGGTGACTGTGTGCAAATAGGGCTGCAGCGCCGATGGCCATCCATCACAAGGCCCCGGAGCAACATTACACCACTCTAATGGCCCACTCTGGCCTTCCTTATGATATTAATCCACCGCCTCACAGCACTGATTTCATTTGTAAAGTGGTGGGGGGAGACAAACTGTTCATTTTTTCCTTTCTTTTTCATCCGAAGGGCGCTAACAGACCTGGTTACTTGTGTTGACCGTGATGCAGACACCTCAGCACAAAAACAGCTACCTGCAAGTTCACACATGGTGCATATGTGCCCTGCTGCCCACCCTGCACACACACACACACACACACACACACACTCCCAGAGACATAAAAAATAAATCAGCAGATGCCCACACTCTCTCGGCCGGCAGCATCACAACCTGCCATTACAAGCAGTCTAATTATATAAAGTAACGCCAGGTGGCTGCGTACATCTCCAACTATCTCAGTGCACAATTAGCAGGATATGAGGGCCTTCTTTGAAAGCTCAAAGTATCAGGAAAACAAGAAATAAAGTGCTCTGCGTGTTTCAAAGACAGCATGCTGCATCATCCCTCACACACCGGCTCACTTTGAACATCTTAGAGCCGTTTGCCGGTAAATTCAGACCCGTGCCGCTTGGAGGACGCTGTAACCTGCACTTGATATTTCAGCTGTTTCTCTGCAAGGGAGACCACTGCGGCAAAAAACGGGAGCCATTTCTGCCTCCGCGTTCATCACCTGAGGGACAGAGAGCCAGAGAAAACTTAATGTCAAGTTGCGTGCGATCAATTTCTCAAGGAAGCCAATGGCGTCACATTATATACGGCACTTTCATATATTTGCTGTCTGTGGTTGAATTTGGGCTGATTGGTGGCCGTGAGTGATGCTTGTAAATGAATAAGGAGATAACCCTAAAAACAGCACATGACATACACAGGTGAGATTATAACAAGACAAAGAGACACCGAAAGTCTAAGGCTTAATGTGTCTCAGTGAAAGGACACAGTCAGTCCTGATTTCCTGATTTCCTTAAATGCCGACACGCCGGATCCCAAATGTGTAGGGGTCCGGGGGTTCCGGGTCGTGTGTTGTTGTGGTCCTGCTTGTTTCTTCCTGCAGGGGGCGTTGAGGAGCTGGTCATTTGCTGCAGCTGGCGCTGCAGGCAGGCGCACCTGTTGGGCGGAGCCCTAAGGGCAGAGCGCCTGTATACCAGGGATGGAGACTTTTTGTATCCGAATGGTAAAACTGACTCCTGCTTCCTCATTATTGGTTGTTTGCAACTCGGTTGAGGTCTCCACGCCACCCTGCTGGACTGGAGAACGCACAGGACCTGACTCCCGTGTTGGCTCTGCACTGGAGCTCTCTGTGCGCGCCGGAAGACTGGACGAGAGCTCCCCTGCGGTCCAGGAGGACTGCCAAATTGATCTTTTAATAAAGCCTTGCTTTTTGGACTTTTTCCCACTGGGTTTGGCCTGATTTTGGGTCCTGGAAAAAACTGAAACCTGACAAAATGTTGCTCATTCAGGTTTGTTTGTGCATACAAAGCACATGTTAAAGTTCACCTAAACCCGTCGTTAAGGGATTTGATCGCACAGTGAATCCGCTGCGCGGAACGCTCCTCGACCCTTGTGTTAAATTCAGGAAGAAAATCTAAAGGTAGACTCTCCGATGTAAAAATTTCATTTCTTCCTGCAGATGAGCAGAGCTGTTGCAGACAAGAGGAGGGGTGGAAATGAGCAGAGGAGCGGCGATGTCTGGCGCTGAACGTGTTGAGCCAGAGGTCAGCCCAACTCCAGCAAAGCCCAGAAACAATGGCACACAAAGCCATTCACATCGTGTGCTTGTAAATTGTACTATTCACTTACAGAGATGGGAAAAAAAAAATCCCACTAGAATTTGAATAACCCCTGGTTGTGAAAGCAAACTTTGTGAATACTGAAAGATTTTGATACTTTTATTGAGGACTGGCTATGTTTTAAATTCATCTGAATTGTCTTGTGATGTCCGTGAAACTTCTAATATGTTGTGAACGCTAATGGCTCAGTAGGCAGCGTGTGACAAGTGATGAAACATCTTTGAATGCGGCTGTCCTTGGCAGACTGTTGGGGGCTGTTTCATTATGGTTATTCACTGTACTTTGACAATTTGCAAAACCTAGCAGGTATCAACAGCCTCAAAGCTCTGTCTTTAAGCACTCTCTGTTCTCTGCAGCCCTTGAACTTAAAAAGCATGCGAGGGAGGCTGATGTGATATTGGTGAGTAAAGAAAATGAATATAAAAGTGAAACACTTGAAATACAAAACCCTGTTGCCAGAGGTGAAATAGCTGTCAGAGATGGCCTTCTATAGCCTCCCAACAGTCTATACCAATCAGGAGAGAGACAAACAATGGTGGGACAATATTTCTATGGATGTACGTGATAAAGAGATTTAAAAAGGCGTGTAGCATATCGCATAAAAGATACACTACAAGACCAAAGAGTGACAAGTGGAAGGAGTGTAAAAAACTGGAGAAGAAATAGTAAAGGAAATTAAAAGTTAGGCTGTACTATTGAAATCAGCGAAACCCTGAGCAGAGAGGCCAGCAGGGCAAACCAAATATTCCTTGACTTAGCGTCTAATTCTGAGTCGGAATATTAGCCAGTGAGGTTTTAAATGTAAATATGCCATTATGCTGTCATTACAGTGTTCGCATCCGCAGGCCCAAGGGTCAGCCCAGCCACTGTTAATTTTGCAGGCAAAAGCTCCCCCCCCCCCCCCATCCTTGCGCTCTTGAAATGTTAATAACTTTCTATTAGTTAATGTAGCGTGACTAAAATTCCGATTAGATATAATTCATTTTAATATCTGTGACTGGCCGGCCTGATCATTTTCCGCCGCGTTCTCCCTGCCGCATTACACGATTCTAAATTGGACTCATTTACATTGGCTGGTTAAATCAGGGCCTTCTCTTGCAATTTAGCTGTCATCAAATCAATTTTGTAATTTTCTTTGCTCTTTGAGGTACGACTGTTTCCGAATTGAATAATACCAGCCATCACATTTAATTAGCCATTATATCATGTGTCAGAACAGGAGAAGATGCAACGTGACAGCATCGGGCAGCCACAACTTGGACACATTACATGCGATATTGCATTAGACAAGTATTATCTTCCCCTCATTTAGGCTTATGCAGCACACCTCTCTGTAATTATGAGGCATTTATTGCCTTTTCTCTGGATTTGTGTTTTTGAAACATAAAGCCCTTACACGGAGACCACGTATAATAGCTAGTGGGATTTCTTTGTCTGCCTTGAAGTTGAAACCCATCGTCCTGGGCGCCACCGAAGAACAATACTCCTCGCGGTGGGCATGCTGGGAGCTTCGGTGGGACCACTGTGAGTTCAGCGTGCAGGGTAGTGGAGCTCCCATGTGGCTTTGCTCAATGGTGACTGAACCATAAGAACACAGGGACAGAGGGCTGCACACCACAGGGACTCTGGGATAGCTCAGCCTTCTCTGGGAGGACCGCCGCCTTGAGTAAGTGGCGGTGTCGCTCCAGATCAGAGGACAGCGAGGATCTCGAGGGGAGGCGGCTCAGGGTGGGGCAGCGGGAGTTGCAGGAAGAGGAAGGGGGGTAGATGAGGGTCAGGGCAAGGCGACAAGGACAGGGATATGGGGCCAGATCGCCGTGGGAATAACGGAGCATAGGCTGGTTTTTCTTTGACTGGAACTGGTGTCGTCTCAGGCTGACACATTTGGATGGTTTAATGTGAGCGTCCTGTCGGAATCACGCAGTAATAATTAAATGTCTCGACTTTCAAATGTCAACTCGAAACACTTGCGCGAGCGTGCAGTAATGACAGCGATCCTTAAGTCTGCGTCATTGTTTTTCATTTTCACCTAATATCAGGATCCACAAGTAACTGTGAGGTCAGCATGTAAATATTTTGTCCATAAGGTGTGAGGGTGTCAAACAAAAACAGTTGTGCGTCTTTCACCACGGAGCCGTCCTCTGAACACGTTTGGCCCATTGATGCACCTGAAGGATTTGGGATCTAAATCGCTCCAGCCTGAGATACATATCAAAGCTACAAATGCCAAAGGAGATAGCAACATGGCTGCCGCAGTAATCCACTGGCTGTTGTGCTCTTATACAAGTGTCAATATTTTCATACTTGGTGTGATCAGACTGCGGCTGGCCTGGACACCAGTTTGGGAGCGATAAAGCATTCTAATAGAGCCCAGCGCATACAATAATGAACACAACCTGCCTTTTAATCAGCAACAGAGGCAGCAGATAGAACTAAACTCTACACTCCTTCATCACTCCTTTTTTTCTGACCCCCCCTTCCCCCTTCCCCTCCTGTCTTGTCGTTTGCGTTGCATAGAGTGTGGCTGATGTTTTAATCATGGCCGCAGGGCTCATTGTAATGTGCAGCCACCTCTGGGGTCGCTAATTGTCTCAGGCCAGCCTGGCTCTGCTGATCACCCTGCGTCTGGAATGGCTAATGACTCACAGTGAGCTCGAGAGATGGAGACACTGCCACATAAAGCACTATCTGTTTGTGTGTGCGTGCGCATGCGTGCGTGTGCAGTCATTCATGCCCATGCATGTAAGCACATAATGGAACATAGAATTAACTGCATGCGGAGTTTGATTACCGCTGTGCTCAAATCAAGGCCATCTTATTGGCACAAATGTCCCCACCACAAGCGACTACTGAGCAAATTTTAAATGGGCTTTTTGCAGCTCCCAGTCAGTAAATAATGGCATTTACTGGCAAAAATCTGTGTCTCACCATATAGGAACATCATCACCGAAACTTTCAAAGGGAAGACTCTGGTGCTCTGTTGCAACAGTGCGTCTGAAAGGTTTCCAGATGAGTTTTTCCTCGTTTTTGAATGTATTTTTGGAAATAAAGGTGCACAAAACCGTGAGAGGGAAATCCGTTTGAACCAGGGGTTAAATGATTAAGACACGCTGTAAATATTATACACCATTAGGAAATGATGCTTTATGAATTATACATTTCCTCCTTAATGAAAGCTGACCTTAATCTCCATCTAAGCTGCTGGTATCACCCCGGTTCCGCTCGGCTGGCTCAGGGATGATGTGGTCTTAAGGTAAAGGGGCCTATTGCTTATTTTGCTGATTGTACACCTGTGGATAACGCTTTCAGGTGCTATGGACAAGGAGCTCTCAGCCTTGTCCTTCCACGCTCTCAGAATACAGATCTCTTCCCCCCACCCCACCCCCCCCACCAATCTTCCCTTCAAATCTGCATGCAATATTATGCTCTTCTGATCATGTTTTTGTCATTCATCAGCCTTTAGCTTTGCTTCAAATCTCCTCAAGTTCTGCCACATTTAACCTGGAGGCAAGAGTCAAGATGTGGTATTCGGTTGTAAATTGCCTTAGCCCAGCGCTTCTCAAATAGTGGGGCGCGCCCCCCTGGGGGGCGCGGTGCGATGCCAGGGGGGGCGCGTGTGACCCCGGAGACATGTTTTTTTTTTTTTTGCCGTACTAGAATAAAGTGTAATTGCACATCCCGCGCGCACACACCACAGAGCAGAGACAGGAAGTGCAGTGAACAAACACCAGAGACGACATGAAAAAATACTTAACCTGATGAAAAGAAAGGCGGAGAGAGACGGAGAGATAATGAGACATACGAAAGTCTCCCGAAAGCTAAGACGAGGAAATATGACGAAGCATATACAGCGTGGCTTCACTGCGACCACGGTGGGAGACGAGGAAAGACCGGTGTGTTTCTGTGTCTAAACATGTTGGCAGGACAGCATGAAGCCAAATAAATGAAGGCGTCACTTAAAGACATTACACCCCAGTCAAGCTGATCAGCCGCTTGAGTTTTTCGGCAAAAACGTGCCGAATATTGGCAACAATCATCCCGCTTTGGTCTATATTTCTTTCTTTTTTTGTTTTCTTAATATTAATAAGGATACAATGTTATGAAGAGGTGTACTTATAACAATTCATAGACAAATGATACTAATTATGTCACGGCGGGGGGGGGGGGGGGGGGGGGCCAAATGTTTTCTTCTTCCTGGGGGCGGGGGTTGCGTACGTACAAAAATAATTGAGAAGCACTGCCTAGCCAATGTTCTGCTTGTCCTTTACACTCATCTGCACAGAACTAAATGAATTTGGCTGTGAAAGCAGTGAAAGTGAAAAGTTTTCCCTCTGCTCTTTATGTAGTCATCTTTTATTGAATAGGCGTTACTGTATTGCTCTTTAAATTAACGTAGTTCATAGCATCTATGAAGGGCTGGATCCTGAAAATTATGAAGCAGCAGCAACTCAAGTGTTGCACACACTTAATAACAAAGCATCCCTCTGCTTTCCTTTCCCTCCGTCTTCTGCCCTTATTAGCATACAATCTGAATGCTGAGAGCTCCAACAATGGTGAGGTCAGTGCCGCTGGATGGGGTCAATCCTGAGCGCGGCTTGGCAACATGCTCTGTATGTGTCTTTGCATACTGTAGGAAATCTATTGCAGTGGGAAGTTAAATGGCGTTGAATGCCAATGGTAGACCTTCCACGCTGCCTTCTTGAAAATACAAAGCATGGCCCCACCAATGTGCTCCATTTTACCTTTTGAAGAGGCAATCCAAGAGTTTAACCCCAGAACATTATCTCGCTCCTTTCTCTTATGAGTGGAATGGACAGCACTCCTAACTTAAAAAGTAGAGGAAAAAAAAGAAAATACAATTTTGTTCTGACGGCCGGACCCGTCTGCGATAATCCAAATCCACTTTTAGAGTACTGATAAGACAACCTATTAAATGTAATTATAAAGCGGGTGGTACAAATTGTTAGCGCTGTAGCTATCTTCAGAATGTCTTAATGTCTTTAAATAGCCCTGGTGATTTAAATCATTTTAGCATTTCCCTGCAATTAGCTTTCACATAATAATACTGAAGCTAATTTCTGCACCACGTTTGACATTATAAATGTAATTGGCTCCTATTCACATCCCCATTGTGTCACATTTATCAGGCCCCTCCGCTGACATTTATGTGTGTTATAAGTGCGTGTGATAGCAAATATATAACTGCGAGCCGCTCTGCATCTCCACCATAAACACTCCCCTTTTTACCAAATCTATCACCCAACGTCATCATAAAGACTTGCCATTGATTGTGCTCTTTCAATTTAATGCGCTCAGTAAAAATAAAAATCTACAACGTCTTCTAATTACACTTCTTAGGTGACCTGCGTAACGACTGTTTCCCAATGAAGGCTCATTAATTGGCCTGTCACAGTTCAGTTGGGGGCTGTTGTGCCACTGTCCTTTTCACAGGCACGTCGGCATGACCAGCATCGGCAAATGCTCATATATAAAGAGCCCCAATAACAGTTAAAATGCTATTAAAGAGGATGAGACACAGCTATGCTGCTGCGCTCGCTAATTTGAGGTGCTGACTGCAGGGCTGTGTGGAAGACTCTCTTGGGAAAACTATTCCCCCGTTGGAACCGGCATATGTTACGAGCACAGACACACACGGCGTGCGCATGTACACGCGAGCAGACATTTCTAATTGCTGGCGGAGTATAAACTGGAGCTGATAATGTTATGGTCATAACAGTCTTCGTCTTAAACAAATATTCGCATGCCTCTGCACACACATATGAATGAAAGGAGGCGGAATAAATGGAAGCCGTGGTTTCACA
Source organism: Takifugu flavidus (assembly GCF_003711565.1). Lineage (NCBI taxonomy): Eukaryota > Metazoa > Chordata > Actinopteri > Tetraodontiformes > Tetraodontidae > Takifugu > Takifugu flavidus. The sequence continues at coordinate 13,242,146 of NC_079522.1, forward strand.
CACAAAGTGTGTTAATAAAAAGAATTGTTGAATTAACTTAAAGCAGTTTCTTAGACAGCAGCCTATCCTGACAGATAGCCTTGGATGGTTCAGGGACAGCACAAATTAGAGGCCTCTAATGAGTAAATATTTGAGGTTTTCATATGCCAAAGCAGCCAATACTACAGGAGTGGTTGAATACCTGGGGCAGCGGTGGCACGCGACAAACTATTTGGTAATTTGGCACCACAGAATCCAGCCTTGCTGCGGACAACAAAGCAGCAAGGAAAATCATTTTTTAAGGGCGTTTTTTTTTTCTAGTGAGATAAAGGAGAGGGAAAAAAGATTGTTTCTCCTGGTCATATGCCAGTATTCTTTTTTCAAGGAGCGGTACTTGCTTACCAAAGTGTAATTGTGAAAAAGGCTGTCTTTATACTTGCAATTATAGGTGGACGTCAAGGATCTTACATTAACCAAAGCTCAAGAATAACGTTCTGTTCATAATGATAAGGAATTTAAAAAGGAAAAAAAGTGTACGAGGAGCCTAGGATGAGTTATAATAAAGCCAAGCGCACACTATCAATCTTTCTCTTAAAAAAAAAGCAGGATAAAAAAATGTTTGTTTTAATGTGTAGGCTATATGCTTGGTCTCATCCCAGTGTCTAATAACAGATTTAATGGACTGGTATTTAGAAAAAAGGCAATTCCATACATACTTAATACCATCACTGACCAAATTAACCTTGAGTAGATCTTAATTACATTTAGTTCCAAATGGTTGGTCAGGCAATTCGCACAGCTCAGGATATTACAAATGGATGCAGGGATGCTTCTTCCACAAGTTTATTTTCCATTCTTAGAGTAAAGAAAATACCATCTGCTCACTGAAACATGTCACGTTTGATGACCTGTGTCAGAAATGTAACTATTTTAATTGTGGAAACCTTCCGGGGTCCCAGAGACTCACTTTGGGTTCTGCATTTTACTGAAACATTTCAGATGTTGAAACTAGTAGCAGGTCACATTTAAACTCAAGGCTTCAGCATGAGGGGGCTGAAATCAACCTGTGAGGTTTTAAAGCAAATAAATGGTTTGGAAATGCCAACCAAATTGTCTAAATAGGTCTCCAGAGCTTTGATTTGAGCGGAGGAAAACGTGTCAAGAGCAGTCAGTCGGTATTTAAGATTTACAATGAAGAAATCATAGTCAGATCCGGGAATTCCAAGAGTTTGGCAGACTGTGATGTGTTAACCTTTGACCTCTGAGCAGAACACCAGGCACACGCCCTCAAAAGAATATTTAGCATGATTAGAAATCAAAATTGTCAACCCGGTACCCTTCGAGACTAGAGTTTGGTAGATACACAGTGACAACAGCATATAAACTAAGTGTTTATTTCTGGAGGAGATTATTATTGGCCCAAACAGGAACAGCGGTATCAGTGGGTTTTTACGGGCACATCAATTTCTGCCTGACACTATCCCCTCTTTTGATTAGCATTCCCTCCATGACGAGCTCTCAGCCGCCACTCACTGAGTCATCTGTCACTGCGATTCACTACTACACAACATTATTAAAAAGCATACTTGAATCCCAATGAGATTACCATTGACAACTTATTTCCAGACCCACTGATGAATATTGATTGAAAACCAGTTCCAGTCTGCAGTGGAGCCGCCTCGCTGAGCCTCACCTGAGCACGATTAACCACACAGGAGGGCACGCAGATTATCTGAGGGCAGAAACAAGTGCATGAGAACCAGGCTTCATGAGGTAAATTGTAACGTCCAAGGTTCAATATATATAATATAATATATACGATATTCTTTTCATGCTTGTTTCCTATCAAAATAAGGCATCAGTCTTTCAGTATGCAGAGAAAGACCTCTTTTAACGTGTGTGTGTGTGTGTGTGTGTGTGTGTGTGTGTGTGTGTGTGTGTGTGTGTGTGTGTACGGCTTTATGCACCTGTCTCGGCTCATGTGAGTGTTGGCTTACAGCTTGTTTATCTGCCCACCAGAACAGGGTGTGTTCTCATACTTATGGCCCCTCAAAGTCCAAGGCTGGCATGCAATAACGAAGACAGCACTTTCAATAACCTTGACAGACAGATTAAAAAGAGGATTCAATAGCTACTCTTCCCCATGAGCACTCCATCACTGAGGCCGCTATCCTTCAATGTCTCTCCTCTCTCGCTTTATCGTCAGCTCCTGTCAATCAACCGGTGGCTTGACAAAATGGTCTCTGTTCCTCCCGAGGAGCTGCTACTGTGTTCTATCTTATCCTTTCGACGCGGGTTAGAGTGTTACAGAAACATCAGGAAAGGCCTTGTCGTGGAATCAAAGAAATGTGTGATATCACCTTCCCCCCAGCACACCCCAAACCAATCTCTCTCACACACACACACACACACGCAAACACCCACACTCTAAGTTTTGTGGTAAATCTATGAAGAGGTCGACTGGCACAACCTCTTCTGTGCACACCACCATTATGTCCTCCTTAAGTAAACGCGCCCGACTGTTGTTCCCTCACGTGGGTGGCCCTGTCAATCCCAATTAATAGTTGCATTTCGATGGCCGCCGCAGTCTCTGCGCGTCCGTCCGTCCTGTAGCTTAGATCTCCCTCTCTGAGTTTCCGCTCTGGCTTTACTCGCAGCCTTTGAAAGTTCACAGCCTGGCTTGGAGGCACAGCGAGGAAAATCAAAACCGCTCAAGGCAGGCTCGGATCACAGGTGGGAAAAAGAAAAAAGGAAAAAAAAAAAGGAAGAAAAAAAATGATGTAAATTCAGGAGACGCATTGCCTGAAGATGGGGCACGGAGTTGAAAGAGCCTCTTAATGCCAGGCGTCATCTCTGAGGTTCCATTTACGTATTTGTTATCTCTCTTTCAATGGGTTGTGTTTTGTTTTGAGGGGGGGCGGGCTGACAAAAATAGTGCGGAGGGCAATTATTAACCTGACAAAAGCCTAATAGGAATATGATGAGGAAGGGACATTGTTCAGAGGTTGCTTCCAGCCTCAAATGCACATCTATATCAACAATGCTGTAAGTGATATGTCGACCAATTAATGGTTCCCACTGCTTCCTAATTGCTGTGCCCTCTGACCTTCTGTTAGCTCCTAGGAGTTGGTCTCCACCCCAAGGGCATCTGTGACGCCTGAGCTCATGTGGACACACTCAGGTACGCACACGCTCACACGCACTCACAGCAAGCTACCTCTGTGATCCCTGAATGTCAGGCTAAGGGCATCCAGAGGCCAGCAGTCCTCTCAGCCAAGCATACCAGGAGTTGATAAAGAGCATGAAAACACACAGTAGGCAGTTTAGCCACTATAATCTGGGGGATTACAGGTCAAAACAATTCCAGACACGGGGGGAAAAAAACAGCAGTTTAAAGACACCCTTCATGGCAGAGGATGTATAGAATGTTGTCACGTACTTCTAGGCGCAGGTATTGCTCATTAAAGCAGCTCCTCATGCTCAAAGCTGCGCAGACTCATACGGAGAACAGATCAGATAATGACGTGGCAACCGGGCCGCTCAAAAGGAGCCCACAGACATATTAACCAACTGACTAATATATTCTTCTTTATCTCCGGTACTTTTATTACCCATGTAGATTCTTACAGCCCTTTTTAATGTAGTTTTAATGGCACTCAGTGGTCCGTCTGGGGCGGGATTAACTGAAATATCAAAATTGACAGCTGAAGCCTGTTAAATTGTGGATGGGAGCTGGAACACCGCTGTTGGTGCACTGGTCAAGTCGGTTCTGAAGCATTTGCTTTGAAACCTATAGATGTCTTTCAAAACCCAGTAGATACCATTGACTGATTCCATCCTCTTGTTCATGAGAGCACTCAGGGGATTCAGAGCCTCAGACCATCCTGTCAAAACTTAATCTCTCACTTAATTAGTTGTCCAGTATGAAAACAGAACCTTCCAACCAAGAATTAACTCCAGCCCTCCGTTGTCCCGCCATCTAAGCCGCAGACACTCATGAAGCGGCTAATGAAGATGTGTTAAGATACGGATTCTAGCCCATTTGCATGCAATTACGGCACATTGCTTAAACGCCAGAGCTGTCAGCAACCATGCTGCCACTTACCCTGCATTTGCAGCCCTCTGCGCAAATACATTTCTACATTCAACGCTCTGCCTCTTTCCATTTATTTATTTATTTATTTATTCTTGGTTGCCAATAGCTGCACTCCATTCAAACGTGTGAAATTGTAGTCACGGCTGTCGCTGGATGGGTGTAATTAATGTGCTCCATCACAGAAATTTTGATGGCCAGTGCAAAGTATGTGGGGAGCTGAGCCAGCGAAGGACATCGGCTAAATGATGTGCTATTATATGGAGTGTTTGGTCATTTGTAATAGCGCGCGGCGCGGAATGCGTGATGAGCAGAGAGGATTGTGCTCCTGGTGCTATCATCACTGTGTTCATTAATTGCGTTGTTGATGGTAGCTGGCAACACCACGGACATACATTTACTGGGGTTTTGTGAGAAACGCAGTGTGGAATTTGTCGAGGATGTTCGCTGGGATATTACCTGGCACACCTTCTCCCAGGACTTTTGTTTTATTGCTCTCTCTCTCTCTCTCTCTCTCCCTCTCTCTCTCTCTCCCTCTCTCTCTCTCTCTCTCTCTCTCCGGCTGCCTGCTGATTGATTGATTTCACCGTGCGGTCATTAGTTGAACAGATAGTAGGCGGATGTTGCGTTTAACTGATGGTGTCAGTAAACAAGAGGCCCGCTCAAAGATAAGAAGCAGCGGCGAGGAAGACTGATCGGACAACACGTATGCAGCAATGTAGCCCATCAGTCCGCTCGTCCGCGCCCCGACAAATTAGGACTTGGGAGAAGGCCTGAGCACGCTGAGACAGAACAAATACATCTCCTCTTCGCAGTGGATTCATCACCCTGGGGTCTGCTCATGACATCCAAGCATAAGAGTCATGGGAGGAAGTGATGGAGGGAAGGAATGGGGGGGGTGATGCTGACTGCATCCATTCTGGCTCGCTGATGTGCCTCCACAGGTTCCTGCATTGGTGGTATTTAGGGATGGTGAGATAAAATATACGATTTATAGCATTTTTGAGAAATCCCATTTATGAGGTATTATTTCTTGTTGTGTAGTTACTGAAAAACATTGAGGCTGTCATTCATTGTGCCATTTGTTCTCATCATTTCTACATGATGGTGGATAAATGGTGATTGTTTTCCCCTTAAATTTCAGACCCCCGTCTGCACCTCCAAGTGTCTGGTCGCCTCTGAACAGCCTTTTCTGAATGGTCTGTCGCAAAGATGGAGAGTCAGTCATGGGAAAAGACAACATTTCATCCATCAAATATCCTGCCACAGGCTTCCTTCTCTCTCTTCCGCTGCGGTCTGTGATTAAAATCTGTTCAGAGCTACTGTGGTCCTCCTCTGAGGCCACAGAGGCCTCACAACGCTGCTTTAGCAGGCGTTGGTTTCAGTGGAAGTAAGCGTTTTCATCTCCATCTACCAGGCTCAGTTTCTAGCCCTCCTGCCATTTAGTACGAAGGGAACTTTAAAAAAAAAATCCAGTTGATTAAAGACAGATATGTATGAAGATTTAGTCTTTGTTGACAGCTGAATCTGTGTTTTTGATCAGTTTGTGACATTAGATCTTGGTGTCTTTTATAGCTCTACAGAAAGCAGTGGTGAAAGACGTTCCACCAGGATCCTAAAGCATCCATGTTCCCGTTCATGGTGTCCACACCACAGGAATTTCTCCATGTATTGGACTCGTCTTCTTCAGGTCAAAGGTCAGTGTTGAGCCTCTGCTTGACGGTTTGCTCTATAAAGTCTCTACCAGTAAACGATCCTTTAGATTTCCAGAGATCCTCTGGTTTAGTGCCCCTGGTTGATGGCTGCTCTGTTCGTGTGTGAGGATATTCTCTGCTTTCAGCCTTCGCACTTGACTGTCCAGAACCCAAACATTGTTTAAACCTCTGTTTTGCTCTTGCAGTTATACAAATACATCTGTTTCCCAAATCAATAGGATTTATTCTGTTTTTAGGCTTTTGGGGGGAAAAAAAGTACAACTATTGGAAATTTCAGTACCACTAATAAAAGTGTCACGAGTCCAATTTTGGCTTTCGGGATCCATCTAAAAAGAATCCGAGTGCACGGTAGTTCTACCTGTGACGTGCACAGCACAGGCAATTAGGATACCTGATCTCAATTTTGCTAAAAAAGATTGTCCGGAGAGGGTATTTAGACGTCAGCAGGATTAGGAAAATCTTTGTCATGTAGATCTTAAGTCTATTTATGCCCCTGGCATTCTGGATGAAATGAAGATGAATCCTTGGGAAAAGAACAAGAAAACGGAGGGAAGGGAGTGGAGGACACAGACCTCTGAGCTAATGACAGGGTGACTCTGCATCAGTGCACTGACTAATGAGCACTCCAACAAGGGTGAGCCGTAAGACCAGGGTGTGTGTGTGTGTGTGTGTGTGTGTGTGTGTGTGTGTGTGTGTGTGTGTGTGGTGTGTGTGGTGTGTGTGTGTGTGTGAGTGTAAGTAATGTATATATCCATATGCATGGTACAGAACATAAAAGTATATAAGTATCCTACCCCAGCTGGAGATCCACAGCGTGTGACGGTGAGGAAGCTCTTCATACAGTATTTCGCATGATATTGATTCTGTTACTTTACTTCCACCTTCACTTCCACCCCACCCCACCCCTCCACCCCCCCATCCTTAGATAGAGCACACCCGTAGACTCCAGAACCTCACATAATGAAAAAGTGGAGACAATGAGAACGTAATCAGCGCGATGACCTCCGATAAATATGACCATTCCTCAAATTGCGCCTGATTGGTGAAAGACAGGAATAAGTGGATCACTGCAAACCATCATTAGGGTGATGGTAATGCTATGGTAGTCACCATTTAACCTTTACAGCACATGCAATTTAAATATATCTTGGTGTAAAACAAAGCTCACTTATAGCCCTGTAAACATTAAGCTAGTTTTAATTAAAATGCAGCCACAGCTGACTTGCTTCTCTCATTTAACTATATATCATCAAGATGTTTTTTACATATAAATATTACAGCAGGAAATAATTTATTGCGGTTTTTAACAGCTGATAGACGCTCTCCCTCATTTGTTGGAGCAGTGGGGAGACTACTGACCTTTATCGCCACCTTGAGGACAGGTGAGGTAAAGGTTGCGAGGGGAAAGGCCCTTTGTTACACATATGGGTCATTTCACGTCGCGTAGCAAGGACAGATTTGTGGTTTATTTTGGTCTAAATTCATATGCATACAGATTTAAACTTGATTTGGATCCAAACTAATCCAAAACTGGTGGATTAAAATGTTTAAACAAAAGCTGCCTGAGTCTGGAGAGGAATTAAATAATTGAAGGATGGATGTGCATAATCTAATCTAGGTGGATCTAAATGTGTAAAAGAGTGCATAAAAGAATACAATAGATAGACAAGATTTGTCAAAAAATAATGTGTTTTTTCTATAATTTATTTATTGAATATCTTCTTTAAATAATGAACTAAAGTTTTCTGTAGTTCTGACAGGATGAGATTTTTTCCACGTGCTGCCAACTTTATGTCTCCCAATGCCTTTAAATATATCATGGCAACAGCATTTCTTTACGGCTCGGACAGTTGCACCAAATGAACCGTTGATGAATGGTAGTGCTGTTTTGACCTCACTGATCATTTTGTTAACATTCTATTACTTTTTAAAGATGCTTACTTATTTTCCTCGCTAATATCTGACTGATTGATGCTTCTTTGAGTCTATTCAAATGCGCCTGTATCCAGAAGTCTTACACATAAATATTGATAGTCGTGTCTGAAGAATAACATGCTTAATTGTATTCATTAGTTTTTATTAAACAGAATGTGTCAAAGGAAATTTAATTTATTGATTAAGAGGGATCATCACAAATCATTGAGAACCAAATGACTTAAGCTGATATTCACAGTGTTCCTGAATTATGTAATGGTAAATAATATTATTGCTCATTATTGACAATCAATATTTTATTGATTATTAAATTACTATCCAGTAAATACTTACATTTCCTCCACATATCACATATACAAATATTTTTTTCGGAATCATTGTTGTATGCTTTTATTCTGTTTTTTTTTTACATTTAAGGCATAAATGTTTTTGAAAATATCTATTTTCTAGAGTACAAATAGATAATTTTTTTGTCCCAACATTATGTGGAATTTGTTTCATTTTTTCAGGAACATATAAAATAATTTAAGCAACAAAACGATAAAACAAACACATCATTGATGAATGAGTAATGTGCTGGTTTTGTGCTCGTTTTGACTTTTGATTTTCTCATCAGTCACCCAGGTTTCCTTTGTGAGACCCTTCAATAGGAGCCGTTTAAAGACGTCCTTCTCATTTTTCTCCATCATTGATGTGAAAACAGCGCCGCCTTCTGGTGATGTCTGCAGGCGACACTGTGCAGCTCATGACAGATTCGTCATCTCACAATAAGGCAACTTTCTTTGACGTTTGGTTTAGGCATAAAAATATTGAGATGATATAGACTCATGCTAATATTAGATTAATATAATTTCTTTATTTTTACATTATTTGATTCACAATAATGAAGCTATTTTCTGTGTTCTATTTTGAGCTTATTATTATAATATCATAATTTGGCTTGTCTTTGTGATTGTTTTCTCAGCTTGTTGTCCCTTGAATACTATTCCTTATTAGTCGAGGGTCAGACAGAGAGGTCATTCAAGTAAATTTGGGGAAAATTAGTCATGGCTTAAAACCATTGTTTTAATTGTTCCATCTGGTAAACTTGATCATTTAGCATCAGTGACATCCAAGTAAACATAAAACCTCTCCTCAGCTCTGTAAATTTCTCATTAAGTGGAGGATTCCAAACACACACCACCCAAACAAACTCCACCTGACCCAGCCAGAGAGCGGATCAGGTTGCCTCTCGCCTCCCTCTTCAGAACCTGCTCCACTTTCTTGAAAAGGACGCCTGCAACCTCCCATCAGCCACTGGATTCGCAATGGGTGGGAATTTGGCTGATGGGTCCAGCCTGAAAATAGAGATGTGACAACGTGGAATGGAATGGCTGTTGAAATCTTTAAGCCCTGGTCATTCAGACATGGATGTATCAGTGTCAGTAAACCTATAGCCCGTCGAAGGTGATCCTTGGGGTCAAATGATCGGCTTTGGCTGTGGTCGGAGTCTATTCACCAGTGGAAAAAACAATGTGGAACTTCATAGGTCGTCACACTGAATCTGATCTTGATTTTCGTAATGCCTCACACAAAAATTGTTCCGTTTAAAGGCAACATTGCCTCCACAGATTCTACATAAAGAAGTGCTCTCAGAACCATCACTGAGAATATAGCTCATTTTGTGTTTATAGCTTCAAGGGGCATGACTTGCACAGGGCCTGTGTGTGTGTGTGTGTGTGTGTGTGTGTGTGTGTGTGTGTGTGTGTGTGTGTGTGTGTGTGTGTGTGTGTGTGTGTGTGTGTGTGTGTCGGGGGGGGGCTGATTGATTCTCTCCCATAAGCAAGAGGATCCTAGATGATACCAGAGTTCAGGCGCCTTATATGATCCACTCTGTTATTACAGGGGAGCTCAAACGCTGAGCAAGTGACAGCACTATTTCGTTTTTGCTTGGGAAGTTGTCGTTAGACCCTTTATAAAACCCTGCTAGTGCCGACAGTGCTGACAACCTGTCTATATTTAGCAAGCAGGTATGTTCTGGGTAACAACATGCACGTATACCTGTCATTACAAGCTTTACAACTAAAGCCGATGTCTGTGAAGATGAGACTCACCAGTGTGACAAATGTGTTTTTCTGAACTCAGCTGCTTTTGGGAGCAGAAAAAAAAGCTGCAAAGCCATTCTGAAGAGGCTTGTGGGAATCAAGCTTGAAGGGTTGGAGATTGAGTGAACTAACAGGGCACTTAGCTGCTATCTGTGGCTGAACAGGGCTCCTGCAGGATGTTCTCCTCAGCAGAATGCTGCATTTGGATGTATGAAGGAAGCTCAGACCCCTGCTCATCCTCTGAGTGGGTTTGATCTCTACACCCAGGATGGGGCCTCTCATCCCAATTGGGTTCTGGATGGTTCTGCGGAGCACACATGAGTGGGAGATGGTAGCCACTATAACCGCTGTTCAGCTGTAAGCTCTGTGTCCTGATGCACACATACAACCCTGAGTTTTTGCTCAAGGTCAGCAGATCCATATTTTTTGAGCTAAGCCCCTCACACGCTGAGGAGTTACTGGGCTGCGGCGTGCTCCAGGGGGCTGGCGCCATCTTCTGCTCCGGCATCTTGCCCACAGTGGAGGCAAAAAAAAGGCAGAGGAGGGGTAATGAAGTAAGCTAGCACAAACCAGCTATTCCAACCATCCTGCTGGCACTGTGGACAACAAACGTCCTAGGAAGACTGTCAGAGAGTGCTATGCTTTTGTGTTCAGCTCGAGGGATTAACAGGCTGCCGAGTGGACAGAGTTTTCGTCAATAGAGGTAAATCCCAAGGTAGACGACACCGTGTCTACATTAATGGCACTTGGCTCCACAGTGCTGCTATACTTCACACACTCTGTTGGCTCATGCTGCTCGGTGCTGTTTACATCCCTCTGCGCTCTGACAGCAACAGCAGGAGTGACGCACTGAACAAACTACCTGCACATCAGCGAGCAGCTGACATCCCACCCTGGTGCTTTTCTGATCTGGGTCGGCAATTTCAACCATGCGGACCCCAAGACTGTGTTTTCCAAAATACACCAACGGAAATTACTCACTGTATAGTGTTTACACCAACCGAATGGGAGCGTACAAGGGCCCCCTCCCCCACCCCAGTACCTCTGACCGCCTCACCTTTACACAGAACCCTTGTAAAGGTCACCAAACCTATCCGTAAACAGGTACGTGTGTGGCCGGAAGGGTCCACATAGGCACTCAAGGATTTTTTTTTTTAATCTCTGCAGACTGGAATATGTTTAAGCAGGCTGCCACCTGCGAGGACTCCACTGACCTCCAGGAATACACGTTGTCCCCGCCTACATCACCAAATGCATGGAGAGTGGAACAGAGCTCAAGACCATCACTGTGCAAGCAATCAATACCCTCGTCCCTCGACAGCTTATTCAAATCCAGGGCACATCCTGCACTGTCACACTCAACGCAGGCCCCACCACAAGGATGAGTACTAAGCCCCCTCCTTCCCGCCCTGCTGACCCATGACTGCACTCCATCACACACTTCCAAATTGTTCGTTAGGTTACACAACTGTGGTGGGTCTCATCATCCCATCATCAGGAATGAGTCACGCTACAGGGCCTCGGTGAGTGGTCGAGTTCCTGGGTGTATCACACAGGACCTCTCCTTGTCCACCAACACCACTCGCTAGGAAGCCTCACAGACACTTCTACGTCCTTCAGAAGCTGAGGAAAGCTGAAGCTCCCCCCCTCCGTTGCACCATCAAAAGCATCCTGGCCAGCTGCATCACGGCACGGTACAGCTCCCACACCTCACTCTGCCGTAGGTCCCTCCAGAGTATCGTGGGGACAGCAGAAAAGATCTTTGGTACAGCACCTCCAAGGTTCCTGCATTGCAGGTGATCCTACTCATCGGTCACACCGCTACCTCGACCTGCTGCCCTCAGACGGGGAGAATGCAGTGTCTCCTGGCCAGGACCAGCAGACCGAGAGACAGCTTCATCAACTAGGCTGTCATGACGCTCAACTCCCCCCCCCCCCCCCCCCCCCCACCCGCACTGCCCTCCTTTTCCCCTTCTGTCCTGCTCATTAAGCCCCTCAATCCCATTCAACACTTTGCAGGAGTCTAAATGTCTTTGCACTACTTGGAAATATGATTATTCGCATTTAAAATATTTGCTCTTTAAAAAAATATATAGTTATTGTTTTTATTGTTTGCACCAGTTGGTTCGCAGTAAAAGTAATTCCGATCCTCTGGATGTCGTGCACGTATATTGTTGATTGAGAATAGGGCTGGCTTTGCTATTTAGTCATTATTGTGTCATTGACACCAAATTAAACTCCGTGTTGGCAGCTGCAAATGGCTGATCATTGTCACCAAATCAAACTGATCCTGAGACGTGACCTCATGGCCACCTGCGACTGTGTGCTCAGCAGTCTGGCCGTTCAGGTGACGTGACAACCGCGGCTCCTCTTTCAAATGGCTGCTGTAATGGCTTATTGTGTTCTCCTGGGAGAACAAGCCTTGGAAATGATCGCAATTAATCTAATTAGGCCAACTGAGGTCAGAGTCCAGCATGTTCGACTGCTCTCAGAGCTCATCGAGGCACTGTTTTGAAGAAAATTTAATTGATTTGTTTTCACAGTCAAACATTAGTTGGTGATTTTTTTAAAAAGCCTTTATGAATATAATTATGTCTGAGATTATAAAAATGAGATCCAATGTTTGCTATTGTGTCTGTTCACGAGTGGGCTATAAGATAACTAGCAGTGAGTTTAATCCATGTTATTAATCACTGCCATGGATTAAATGATTAATAATGTGTCAAGAAAGTCAATAAATGCTCAGCATACCTTATTTAGGGATCTTTACTATTGTGGTTGTTAATATTGTTGTTGTTAATATTGTTGTAATTATTGACTTTTTTATACCATGTGATAGCTGCATTATGCATGTTTTTATATCACAGGTTGCATGTATTTTTAAAAAATCCAGGTTTCTTAAAATCTATTTCTAAATCCCTTGCAAAATAAATATATATAATAGGTGTGTTTGAACAGTAGAACCAACAGAGGGGGCTAGAAACACGTTTTTAATGAGTTTACTGAGCAAGAGTAACACATTTCTTTTATCACTGTTCAAATGATTAGACTGAAAACGCAGCGAATACAACACCACGGTGTGTTGTTTTTAGTGAATAATATCCAGCCTGGCCATTATTTTCAAACCCTGCATGACTTCCATTTCATATACAGACATCATCAAATATTCAGAGCGGGAATAGCTCTGTGCTGGAAGGTTATCGCCACCTGGAGAGGAATAAAGTGATGTGATTGTAGCTCGCATCACTATAAAATCAAGGCCGTGTGTTTTCTTTTTGGAAGGCCGATATTTATTGGCCTCATGATGAGTAACATTAGCCAGCTGTTGCCGTGGAAGGTTACCACTGCAACACTGCAACTGTTGGGCAACAAATAAGGACGTGGTGCTGTTGGAGGTGCCCTGTGAGAGATACTGAATCTCGCTGGCACCGCGGCACTCATTGTAAGATTATAGGACACTTCTATAGTTTCCTTTGCCCTCTCTAGGCAGTGGCTCCTCTTACAGCAGGCCCTAAAGATGCCACCTCATTACCGTTGCTAATCTACATCATTAAAGCAACAGGACTGAAAAAGTTGTCATGTAGCTGCACCTAATAGGAGCGAACAGGTTTTACGATTTAATCTTGTCTTGACATGAGGACCCCTCTGCAAATAAACGCAGGCAACATTTCATGCACACACTGTTTATTATATCAGTGCACACATGAGCAGCAGTCAATAGCATGAAAGGATTGCGTTTTTAAAGGTGCCTTCCATCATCTGTTTCTGCAGCGGAGAGACGACGAGCACAGGAAAAGCAATTTCCCCCCAAATACTCTCTTTAATTAATGTTGACTTTCAGTGATGAGTGTTTTTGCACACACATACACACAGAGGCAGTTTTTTTCTCATGGAACACTGACAAATCACAGTTGGCTTTAAGAAACAGAAACAGCATGTGAAGGGATGGTTCTGTTCACACACAACTGAAAGAGTCTTTGCAAAACCAGGAATATGCCTCAATACTCCCTTTTAATTGTCTCTTAATGTGCAGGATGGAGCGTTGTTCCACGAGCTAATTTTCAGCTTCATTTCACATGGAGCTTAACTCAGCCTCTGCTTTCTAACACGAGCAGGTGTCAGTCAGGAAAATGGCGGTCTCCCCTGTCGCTGTCCAGACCTTCTTACCCATCCACCTAATCAGTAATATTTCCTAAATATCCTTGGATGATATGTGTTGCAACTTTAGTCTTATTCTAGGGTCAATTAGCCACTCACTTAGCTTTACTGTCCAGGAAAATGATTCTCATTCAGCTTTCTGTCACTCATTACTTGCGTTTCAATAAGCTAAATGAAGGAGCTTTTTGCAGCCATCTGTAAATGTCATTAGCCATTAATCAATAGAGGAGATTGATCAGCAGGCAACTTTTAAATGGATTGCCCTGTCAAGACATGAGAGTGGGCAGAGGGTGTGTGTGTGTGTGTGTGAGAAAGAGACGAGATGAGATTTCTCACCAGAAACGTTACTAATCAGAAGCAACCAGGAACAGATAAAGTGGTTTTATTTAGACCGCAGGAGCGGCGTGTTGACCATCTGAGCTCGCCTCAGTAAATTACTGCAACTGATGCTGCTGCACGTGCACCTCACAGTAGGTCCAACGGAGCGTGTGCTGCTTTTAATACATGCAGCTGTAGCCCAGGTGCCGTCTCATCTCGAACCACACAGAATTCTGCAGTGTTTAGAGGGTTTTACATTATTCCTCATGGTGGATCTAGTCAGTGCTGACGTCCCATCCAGCTGCAGCGTGTATCTGTCAGACTCAGGTATGAGCGAGGAAATCTAGCCCTCTTTCTGTGGCACAGATGTCTGCAGGTCAGTATTCCTCCCTGGAGAATGGGATTCCTTCCAGCAGAGGAGGCAGTGTGACAAATCCCACAGAGACGCGGTCGACTGTGGCGCCACTTAAACTGGACGGAAAGGCTCATTTCATCCGACTCAGCTGACACTCATAATGTCAGCGTCCCGACCTGGCTGACTCAGGTAAATCTGGAGTTGTGAGGAATGCTGAGAGGGGGGAAAAGGTTGCGATCGCAATTTAAAGAAATGAATAATGGCGAAAGAGTCGAAGGTGGCAAAGGTGACCGCCGCGTGAGCCTTTTTTTGTGGGGGGGGGAGTTGTGAAGGAAGGAACACGACCCAGGGATGATCCATCAAGCGATAGGGATAGGACAGGTTGCCATGGCAACCCCGGCTCATGCTCTGCCAGACCAGCTGGAGCTGGCACAGAATGAGAGCAGGGAAAAGAGAGACAGACAGACTGACAGGAGGAGAGGAAAAGAGAGGAGGCCAGATGAAGCCGGTGGGTCGGAGCGCTGCCAAAAGTTCTGACACCAGGATAGTAATGAACAAGAGGGATGAAGTGGACGCACAGTAAATAAGAGGCTCCACAGACAGGAACTCTTCTTTGTTGCACGGCCTGACACCTTTGGTGAGGCGTCTGCAGACACTCAGGTCCACCCACACGCATCACACCGGTGATTGCTGCTATCCCAGGGTGAAACTGAGCAACATGAAACGCACAGTCCCCCTCCTGAAACTGTTTACATCCTTTTTCATTAGCTTTTTCATTTATTCTGCTGAAAGCCATTAATGGGTTTGTGGCGTCCAAAGCCGCAGTTTTGTCACAAATTGGTTTTGTTGCACCGTTTGGGGTCAGGAGTTAAAACGCCGCCAGTCGACAGGGACGAGGTTTGGAAGTTGGTGTTGGGTAAAAAGGATTTTTTTTTCTCCCATTAAAGATTTCTATGGAATGGGAAGGAAAATTGATTATGTGAGACCCAGCATTGGTGCAGGGGGAGAATTATTCCCTGTTTTGAGAACGTGGGATAATTGTAGGAATTACAGAGCTATTGATTGAACCAGCTAATGCTTTTCCTCACAAATGGTTAGGGAAGGACCACAGACTCATGTGTAAGCACTTTTTAATCTATATAAGTGTGTGTTAGCACAGCATCTGTGATCACATGCGTGGCCTGTGGAGAGCTTGTTCGATTTGTCTTCATATATCAGTCTTGAATAGTTAAATGTTTGAAAGTATCCTAGCTAAAGTGTAATTAAAGTGGATTTATGGAGGAAAATGGTGCTGTGGAAATTGACTTTGTGTAAAGAGGAATATAAATAATTCTGTTTAAACTTGCAGATATTAATTAAACAGTACCTCATTGTTAAATTTCTACAAGGCCATGTCAGGGTGTCACACCTGAGGAACTCACTACTGTTGCCACTTGCCAGATGATTTATGTAACTTGTTTGCACTGGGGTAATGGGAGGAACATCCAGCTGCTCTCGTAAATAGATTCAGTTGTCACCATCTGCAATCACGTCTTCATTTAATTACACACATAGGCGCGTGCCGAGTGCAAATCTCAGGTGCAAACATTAGAGGACGAGCTACGTGTGAGAAGACTGAGCGAGGGGAAAGTTGGCACCTGCAAAGCTGTCATTTCAGCTTCATCGAGGTCTCTTAGCAGGAGTCATTTCAGGACAAAGTAATGCTAAATGCAGAAACAGAGCTGAGTGCTGAGCTCATGGGTTGGTGGGAGTAACTGGCACAAGAATCCGATACGAGCCCTATCATCTGCCAAAATAGCAAAAGAAATGTTTATTTTTGAAAAGGTGCTAATCAAAAAATGTTGGATTTGTCATTTTGTCAAACAGAACTTAGCCATGAACCATCGTTTAGGCGATGCAGGATTGCTGGAGGCTGGAGCAGCATGTTACTCTCTCCAGGGTCGACACTAAAGAATTAGAACATAAACCCAGCATGAATGCCTTGATAGTGGAGGAAGCAGCCGTACCTGAAGGAGATACAAACAGTGAAATTACAGAAACTCTCCTGGGTCGACTCTCTTGTATTTGCCGAGAAATATTGCGTGTGTATTATGATGCATATGACACAAGTTCACGAATGGCTCTGACAGCACCTGAATCAAAGTGAAGCACAAGGTGTCCTCCTGCACCACTGCGCCCTGATGAAAAGCTGGCACCAGCATGGCCCAAACAGCCAGGTTCTGCCCTTGAGCCCTCCAGCAGAATAATCTGACCATGTTTCTTTAATAAGACCAAAATTACCGCAGTACACCAGTCTGACCTCCCTCCAATGGGCCGTAATTCAAATCTGTTCTTACAAGGACGGGGACACGAGTTCAGACACACAGCACCCTGTGTCACTCCTCTCTGGCACCTTGAGTAGACGAGTAAAGGGACGAGGGCGTGTACAGGGTGATACATCTCTGGGCGAACACCTCCGCTTGGTGATGAGCTGTGCAGTCAAAGGCATTTAGCCGTGATGGCGACACTGACAGAAGACAAAGCCGCGGCCTGCCGGCGGTATCTTGAAGTGACGTGTGGGTTATCACTGACATGCTAGCACTGTATCCATGCCACATACTTCCCATGAACTGTGAGGCTGAACTGTCCGGCTTTTAGAAGATAGCACAACAGATGAGTTAAGGTGACGCGTTTATCTGGGGCCTCCTGGAAAAAGTCTCTGACGTTGTCAGACTGCAGAAAGGACAAAAAGTCCAACCAGCAAAGGTTTTTACTTCGCTCCTAAATGTCTCCCTCTGTGACCAGTCATTTAACTTTCATCTCTTAGAGTTGCTCTTCCCTATTTTTTCTTAAATGGCCTCCTGATTGCAGCTGTAATCAGATATGGGAGGCAGAAATAAACGGGAGGCAGAAATAAACAAACAGAGAATGAAGAGAACACGGGTCCATTCATGGATGCAGGCACCGATTTGCCCCAGAATGATCCATGGATTAGGGGCCACGGCCTGGCTGTTCCATCTAAATTGCTTCACACACCAAAGATTAAGCTAGAAATGAATGGAGTCATCCGGTCGATAGACTCGGGCTTATAGAGAGACATTCTCCTTCACGAGCACTCCCAGCAGTACTGGCAGCACCAGGGGGTCAGATACTGGTGGGGGGATTAATGTAGAGGGCAATTTATTTTGTCATGGGGATGTACACCGAGTGGCACCGTTATGACACCACTGATGATGCTTATTTAGTCGTCACTGTCCGGAAGATTTAAATCATCAATACTGGGGCTGTTTTGGTTTTGTGGCCACTGTAAAAGTATTGGCTGAGCCCACCCTGAACTGTCTTTTTTGTTTCTCCGTGGCATAATAAAACCTGAAGGATGAATCGCGTTGATTTTGAAGAGCCGGCGACTTTCCACCACAGGGTTTTTGGCTCTCGGCCCAAGTGTCTGTTTGATCCAGATTGTTGCAGAGGCAGAAATATTGTAACTCTTTTGACAGCATGCCCCCCCCCCCCTTCATTTGTCATTTTCAGTAAACTAACTCGTCTCTTTGCAGAATGAAAATGTGCATACATTCCAGTGACTCTCAAACGTATAAATCCTCACTTTTTTTCCCTTACTTTTTATTTGCTATGGCCATGAAATTGTTTTGTTATGAGTGGGATGTATCAGTAGCTAATGGAAGGGTGGTGTGACATTGGATTATGTACATGCTAGAATGCTAAACTGCAGTTAAATTGGCTTACAGGATCCTACAATTGAGGTATCGAGTGTAGATTTATGAGGCAAACCTTTTGTTTAATTCAACCTTGTGCTGTTTTCTTGGTCACGTATGCACAATCCTAACATTTTGAGAAGAATTTAGAGCCAAGCACATGTTGTAACACAAGTAATGATTTGCAGAGAAGCTCTGGATGCATACAAACACGCATAAAAACACAATCTGCACCTTTTTTATGTTCTTCTCCATGTATGAATGGGCTGGATTAATCCACAGGTAGTTTATTTAATGTTGGCTGCACATGCTACGCTACAGTGAGCCGCCACCGTGGGCTGAGGTCAGGGAACTGCATCACAGCGATAGAAATCCTTTACATGCACCGAGGGAAATCATTGTGGGTTTGTTGGCAGCCCATGTAATTAACCATGTTTGGCTTTTGGAGGCTCAGGAAATCTGGAGAGTGAACCCTTCATAGGTGCTAACTTTTCACGTCGCATAAAATGAATGCAGGCTGATATTCCTAAAGTCTGTGCAAGACAGCCGAGTTGAAATGTGCTGTCAGTGGAGAATTATGTGACGTTCTGCTGATGGAAATCAGTTTCTGATGGCGCTCTTTTTTAGCAGGATGGATGTGTGCTGTCTACCGGTGTTAAAAGGTTGAAGGACAGTGTTCAGACTAGCTCCTTGCACTTTCTGAGATCTGCATGTTTTGAACCACCTGCACTGGTTCGCCTGACTCAGGCCTTTAAGTGACAAACTGCCAAGAGTCCGTGGCATCAGTCATTGGCCCATCTAATTAACAAGACCCAGGGCAAGGTAGCTCTAAGTAATGACTATTTCCCTTTTCTCTGATACATCATAATGATGTGACCGTCCTGGAGGGCATGGTTGCAATCATTCCACAGCTGACTCAGCAGTTAAAAAGTGGCAGTTTATTCTCCATCATTTCTGAGCTAACAGCCACACTCCTAAATCCACAGATGCGTGTCCTTATGAAAACAACTTTATGTTCGGCAAAACTTGAGAATGTCAATGTCAATGTTAACTTTAGCTGTACTATTCAGTTTTATTTATATGCATAGTATTGTAGAGAATATACATAACTAGACTGGTAACATGACACACTTTTTATTTACCTACATCCTTACCATAATCAGCTTAAATAGTTTTGTTTTTTTTAAATTATTCAAACAAACAGATGTACAGCTGTATGGCTAAGTGGCTGTGAGGAGCATACAATCAGGATGTAACCATGGCACTGGTCTTCTTTGAGCTTGATAACGTGTTATCCATTATCTTACCAGCTATGCCACTTTAACAGCAGTATTATGATAACATCCGCTCTTCGCTGAGCTTCTACAACAACATTTGCCTCGTTATTACAGTTGCAGCAATGCGCTGCATGGACTAATTTAACCATAAAATTGTTGGGCAAAGTTCCGCTGACAAAGTAAGTCCTCTGGCACACAGTATTTCCCAAGAGGCAAAGGTTCTTAGCATTTCAGCTTGATAGAAATAATCCCTTGGTTACGCTTAATAGAATGAGCCAAACTCATAAGCACAGTTAATACCTCCCCGTCGCTTTACTTTAAAAACACCTGATATTTTTCCTCCAGGAGCCACATTCTTTTAGCATTGTTGAATTAGCTCTTAATTATTCATTACAGCCTTAACAGCTTTATTGGCATAAAACTTAATGTCTTTCCCTGACTGTGACTCATAAATCTAGCCAGTGTCAGCGTGCTCTCATAAAGAGAATAAATAGACGAGTAATCATTCATATTAACAGGAAGCAAAGACAGTTTTATCACTTTATCTGTGAAATTTGTTTCTATAAAAAGAACAGCTTCTCTAGCTAGCACTGCTTTAATAAGATGCATTCAGTGCTTTATTGTACTATTGCTGCCAGCATTTGCCAGTGTTATCTCAAATTTCTGTCATGGGATAACTGCATATTTTAAATATGCTACTTAGCTTTGCTAACTGATCAGTTCAGTGACTGAGAGAGATTTTGCATTACATTTTTTCTATTAATCATTAGATAGAACTTTTTTAAAGGCAAGCAATGGTCTTTAATTGTATTCCAATGGAGAAATTTTGGCAATAGCCCTCTGCTATAAATGGACACACAGAGGTTTGCAATGGGCTTAAGAGTGAGAGTCTGTGGCTACTCGAGTGGCTAAATCACAGAGGCGATTGCAGCTAACTGCTAACACCATCATTGCCACTCTCCTAACTGCAGATGAAAAAGAAAAGGGAAAGAAACCCTCTGCTCAAGGCTGCATTCCCTTAAAATAAAACAGAAAATGCCTCCGCATCCATCAGACAAGCAATTGCCACTAAAAAGGCTGCACCACCGCTGACTTTAATGAGAAATGGGGTGCTAATGGGGTTATAAATGGAAAGGACCTGTAAGTTTCAGCTCCGCATGATATTATTATTAATTATGTGTGGCTATGATTCAGTATGTGTGAGCTTCCCCATTTATCCACTGCCTTTGTCTTGCAACTAAAAACATGATTAATATTTAATCAGACTGAGCTGCAGTGAGCTTTTCACACAAACAGGTCTGTTTGCAGTCCACATCATAAATGTAGCCATTGTGTGAAAAAACCTCCCACATTTCTGCCCCACTATATATTAATGCATTCATTTTAAAATGTTAGCACAAATACATTAACACACACATACAAATAATTAATGCTGTCACACTTTAATGTGGCTATGACTTGGGGGCAGGCCTAACCTTTAATGCTCCACAGTCCACAGAAAGAAAGAAAGAAAGAAAGAAAGGGTGTGGTGAATGCTCTTCGTGTTTCTGGATTCCTATATTTTACTGTGCAGACCAAAATGCAGGTTAGTCTTCAGATATATGCAGCTGGAGCTTGAATATAACGTATATATAATATATCCTCAAGACGGAGGCTGCTGCTTCATAAAGTATCTCCTGCAGTTCCTGTTGAAACGGGAGGTTGCGTGTTTGTATTCATGCCAGGGTCCATCCCGTCCCTGAGTTTATCAAGTTTGGTGCTTCTAAATAGAAATTAATCTTAAAACTTCTCTGCAATCCCTCCAACGTCGTCACTGACACAAGCTGTACGTTAGGAAGGAGATTCGCGGAGGAGAACGCGCACTATTTTCTCTTAATGTGTCATTCCGCTGTCAACGCCAACAAATGCCGGAAAAGATGCGTCCATCACCCAAAGTGTGATTGTTTAGCAGCACCATGGCCAGCGCCTGCCTTTTTCTTGGGAGGTGAAGCGCCGACACTCAGTTATTGTTTTCATTTAAGCAATTTATGGAACTTTAAAAGCAATCAATTTCCCAAAAGGCTGCTGCGTCATGTCCGAGTCAGCCAGGTGACTCCTGTCGCGCACCTGTGTGACGGCCTGACCTCGTCAGGATCAGTCCCCGACAACAAAACGGTGTCATAAGTAAGGAAATGTGTCTTT
The DNA here is from genome assembly GCF_003711565.1 of Takifugu flavidus. Lineage (NCBI taxonomy): Eukaryota > Metazoa > Chordata > Actinopteri > Tetraodontiformes > Tetraodontidae > Takifugu > Takifugu flavidus. Next base: position 13,263,933 of record NC_079522.1, read on the forward strand.
TGCTGTGCTTGTTTTTGTCATGTACACCTATGTTGTTGTTTGGTTGTGGTTTGTTGACTTCAACTGTTCCTCCGCGTCATAAAACCCCGGACCTGGCTATATCCGCTAAGCTAGCCGGCCCTCGCCAAGCCAACGAAGTTCAATTAGCCTCGGCGTCCCATTAAACGCAGGTGGTGAAGAAAGAGACGATCATTTAACACATTACGCCTTAAATTGGACCGCAAGACACTCGCTGGTGGCTACGCGGCTAATTGCAACCCGGCAGAGGCGAAATTGAGCCGGCGTGTGCGGTAACTGCGCGTTACAGAAGTAACGGGTTACCCGCCAGCCCTGCCCCTCTCTCTCTCCCTCTCCAGCCGCTTTGTCTGCGCATCCATGTGGGTTTTTCCCCTCGCCGTGTCCGCGCCGTCAGGTTCTCTGCCATTGGCCTCGGAGACCATCAGTCTTCCCCTCACAACAACAGGACCGCGCACACACACGGTGCTTTCGAGGAGCGACGGTGAAATGTTGGTGGAACTGCCGGGTGCCGACTCCTTTCTTTCCTGCTCGGCGTCGGCGAGGAGCGCATGGAAGCGTCTGCGATGCGCTCAACCGGGGACGCGTCGGAGTTGAAATAAGGGAGACACGGGGGGTCGGGGAGGAGAAGCACAAGCAGAAGGGGGGCGATTTTCCTCCGAGGATGACTGACTGGTGACAAAGAGAACGGGGAGTCCCTTCGGTTTTGGTTGACACCCGCGAGAACTTGACGGAGGAGCGCTTGGCTCTCACTCGGGCGGCCAAAGATTTTTTAATCACAATTATTTTTTTAAGAGGGGAACCATGCCTGTTCGGAGGGGGCATGTTGCGCCACAAAACACGTTTTTGGGAGTAATTATTAGGAAATTCGAAGGACAAAGTAAGTATGGTGGTCGCCGGTGCCTTGATTTTTGCCTGTAACGATGCGTGTTGACTGTTGGGGATTCGACCCATTATCCCCACCAAGAGCGTTGTGGCACATTTAAAGTCTGTCATTTGGATAAATCTGGGTTAGGCCCCACGCAAAGTCAGTTTTGCTGATATCCTATCATGCAGTTGCCATGTGGGGCTCTGCTCCAGCAGAAATGGCAATTTCTGAAAATTCTTTTTAAAAAAAAGGATTAAAAAGATCTCATCACGTTCATCTCCTCTACCTTCATTCTTCCCACCGTGTTCAGTGGTTAAGGATTACTTGCAGCCATATGTGGCTGCACGGAGTAGCAGAAACCCTTTAATAAAACATCACTTTTGGCCAGAAATCTAATTTTAGACCTGAATAGTTAAAACAAAAAAATCCCTGTGATTCATAAAGATTAAAACTACTCCCTCTATATATTCACCAGCAATTAAGTGCTTTTTATTTAAGCATGGAGTGGAAGTTACTCACGTACACACGGTTTTATTCTATATTTCTATATTTTTATTTATATTGTCTTACTTTTCCATGTTTGATGCCGTAATTCTTTGATTGTTTCTATACATTAAATGAAGCATTTTTGTTAAATGTAGTTTTGTACCGCTGTATCTTCACGTGCTTACATAAATTCCCTTATTTCCAATTTGCCTTTCCACAGATAAGAAGTTCATCATAGCCAATGCCCGGGTGCAGAACTGTGCTATTATCTACTGTAATGACGGCTTCTGTGAGATGACGGGCTTCTCCAGGCCGGATGTCATGCAGAAGCCGTGCACCTGCGACTTCTTACATGGCCAGTTCACCACCCGACATGCAGTGGCCCAGGTGGCCCAGGCGCTGCTGGGCTCTGAGGAACGCAAGGTGGAGATTACCTACCACCGCAAGGATGGTGAGTGCTGTGGCGTGGGGTCATATGAATATCACATGATGCAAAACGGCCGCAATGGGCTGCTTTTAAAATGCATGCTGCCTGTTGGTTGGCCTTTTCCCCAACACCAGGTGAAGCACTTGGTAATGCGCCGTACTTGAGTGCAAGGCAAACCAAATGACGGTAAACTGCGGAGCTTCTGCACATGTTGGAACAGCGGGGGTCCTTCTTAGTTGTGACTAAATGTTATCTGGAACATTCTGTAACAGAAAATCAGTGAGTGCACCCATTTGGCACCCTGGGGGGGAGGACGAACATCTGCGAAGATTTCTTTACTGCCAAGTCCAGTTTTGAAATGACGTAGGTGCTGGGTGGCTGGGAGTGATGTTCATTAGCCTGTGCTGGATAGGGCACCCAGGGAAGGATGTAGCTCATTTCCCTACAGGCAGGAGTGAAGATAGACGGGCGCTTCTGTTCTCATCTGCAAAGGAGCATAGTTACTAACTGCACAGTAGTCTGCAGTCGTGCCCCTTTGCATTCATTACTATAAAGACCCTGTAAATGCTTAGAGAGCTGACAGTTGCCCGTGACTACCTCCATATTGCTTTCCCATAGGTTAGGTAATCTTCTGGCATGCATAGATTTCATGTTTTGGCAAATTACATGGCCAGCTCCAGAGTGAGTGCTTAACGTACTCGTGCAGACTGTGCCGGATCAGCCACAGTTCATGTATTGACCTCTAACAATGGCATGTTTTCAGATGATGAGGCTTCCTCACATAAAGCTCGGAAGACAATGGAGTTTCACTGGGATGCCAGTGGAGATGAATACATCTAGAGCTCCGTGGCAAGGAGTCAAATTCGTTAGCGGTTCTCGTTTATCATCTCGTACAGGAAAGGCATCAGATGGGATTGCCAGTGATTACTAAGGTTGTCCGCCATGTTAAATGAAATAAAAAGAAGAGTCCATCAACCACACTCCAACTGGGCCTCAGGGGTGCCGCATGTTCAGGATTTTGCAGCAGTCTGTTCTAATATGGCTGAATGGGCTGTAGGCATGTAAAGTTGGCTCTTACCTGAATGAATCACGCCTAATGACAAACTCGCCATCCGTGGTAAGGGAGTGCACAGGGGAAATCATCTGAGTGCTTTATGAGGAACATGAAGCTAATGATCTAATCAAAGGGTCAAAATTGATCTTGTGGTCACTTACATGCATTTATAGTGGAAGTGTAACAACTCTGCATTAGCCTTTAGTGTGTGGCTTTTAAAAGATTGCTTGTTTTTTTTGTAATTCATGCTCGGGCAGGTATGTAAAATCCCAGAGCAGTGCTTTGATTGGGCGCAACAGTTATTCTTTCTTGGAGGCATTGACAAGTGGAGTCAGTGGTGAAAGCTGTAGAACTGCAACAGTTGAGGGAGTAGGCAGGACGAGATGCTCGACATATTTCTGTGCTTTAACTTCTGACCTTTGAGTGATACACGTAGTCCACACTCCTTCCGTATTTAGTGAGTACACTGTAAAACTGCATGGCTTCCTCCACTGCCTTTTTCTTATAACCTTTTGAATGCTTATTCAGCACAAAGTGTTACATTTGGATAATTAAAGAGATTTAATCTGCAGTTGATGTGGCCTCTATAAAAACAAAGACTCTCCCGGTCTGTTTTCTGACGCGGGTTCGTGACCCTTTTCAGGATAAACCCACTGTCAGCCGTGGGCTTTCCAGTAGGCGAACAAACGCTCCACTGCCACAGCTGTCACCGACCACAAGTTTTTCCTTTTGTCTGGAGGGAGCCACCACAGCATTTGACAGCCCCGTACCCCTACTACGGTTGCGTGCCCAACCTGCGTGTTCGCACTAAGATCCGTTGATTCCTAATTTGACTGAGCACACCACTGTGAGCAACAGCAGCAAGTTTTATATGCAAAGTGTCAGACCTGGTCTCTGTAGAGACGGTGAGCACGGCAGAGGTTCTAGTTGCAGAATCCAGTCACACAGTTGTTATTGATTACAGATAAGGGAATATTTGAAAATCGTTCAAATTTGCCTATTTAAATGAGTGTCTTACATCGGAAGGGGTTGTGTATTTAATCCTGACTCATATGTTAGATAACCAAGTATACCTTGTGAAAAGGCAAAAAAAATCAATGTAAAATAAGGAGTCACTGGAGGAAATCAGGACTTTGAGGGCTCACCACTCGGCTTACAAGTTTTGAAGGCACAACTGCCCCCACAACACGACAGCTTCAGAGCAGCTCCTGCCTCTGCCTGCTGTCAGCAACTGCTGCTCTCCACTATATATGAAGGCCTATGCAACTCTGCCTTTCATTGCTGCAGTTGCTATCGGGTAGTTATTTTGGGAAAGTGCTGTGTTGTAACAGACACACACTCGCACTCGCATCAAAAGAGATTATTGAGGGAGTTATGTTTTTGATTCTGCTACTGGCATGTGTGGGAACTTTTCTGTGTTTGGTAAGATGACAGTAAGATGTCACCTGGCAACATCAGGACTCTACAATTTAATGGATCTTAACAAAGGTGCCTAGGTTGCCATTTCCAACAAGGACATAGAGTGGTTGTAAAAGTATGCTGGAGGACCTATTGGGGAATTTTTTCATGGACCTTCGATTGACTTTCTGCATATGTTCTTTGAAGTTCTGATTAAAATCAGCATGCAGGAGACATTAATGAGCCAAATCATTAGTGAACAGCGAGAAACACCATGAAGTCCTCTTTTGGGAATGTCCGAAACTAATTAACTTAACAAAATAATTTGACAGCGACCAACCATAGGGGATACGAGTCTTTCACGTTTGATGCTCTAGTATCTTAAATGGGTGCAGGATGCAAACGTTACACTATATTTTCAGTATGCTATTAGCGTGGTGACTTGTTTACATCATTTTTAACTCTTAACTTTATCTGTCAGCTAAAACCAAGCTGGGTCTTCAGACGACATTGATTTGCTGAGCAAACAGCTTTAATGAGGACAGAAATACCTTCATGTTGCATTGATCTTCAAAACCGTTGCATCGAAGGGGAAAATCAATGCCCTCCCTCCCTCCACCGGCTGGCCGACAGGAGACTTGAATAAAAGAGCCGGAGTCCTCCTGACTGGACCCTGCAGCAGGGGGAAAGGTCTCATTACCATCCTGTATGTTGTGCTTCTAATTACCTCTGTTTTCCTCGCACCCGACCTGAATTTCTCTTGGGAAGGTCATCCACCTGTTCCAACAAAGCAAATGACCTGGCTAATCTGCAGTTTATAATAAAAAGAAGAATGGCAGTTAATCACCAGAGATTATCCCTTTACATGAGTTATGCGTCTTTGATCAATTTAATCCAGGGACAATTAAATCCTATATATATTTTTCAATTTCTAAACTCGCAGGAAGGATGAGATTACACGCAACAATTTCTTTACATCTGGTCCCACGCATTCTGCCCCCGGGCTATATCTCATCTGCCTCATAGTGTGATTTCAGGAGGAATGTCTTTGCAGTGGTCTGATCGCTCTCCTCATGGTGCACCTCTGAGGTCTTTCCAAGGAAATCTTCCATTTAATCTCAAACCCATAGTCCGCATAAGTGCTTTCCACACTGTCCTTTACAGAGCATAACGGAGATTCTGCTGCTCGTCAGCACAATCTTTGGCATACTGTTAATGCTTTATGAGTTGTGCCCTCCCATATGTGCCTTTCAGTGCTCACATCTCTGTGACCTCTGCAGGAAAGAATGCCGTCTTCAAAGAGGCAGAAATTTAATCCAGTCTAATCCACCGTGTGATTTCATTATGCAAGGTACAAAAAATTGTCTTACTTTCCACAAATGAATCGTTATCTGAATATTGCTTACTTTGCTGCTGCTGAGACCAGCACATCACCTGTGACGTCTCAAAAAGCAAAATAAAATTGGAAATGGTTTAAATAATCTTCATGCAAAACCCCAGAATCATTGTATTTAGACATAAAGCTGTCAGAAAACTGTTCCATGAAATAAGGCATATTGTACTCAAGTGCTACCGGTACAGAGCCGCACGTAGCCAGTCAGCAATAACAGAACTGTCAGTTCTTTAAGTTCTAAATCTAACTTTAGCTGCAGTAATAGCTTTCTGTGTGGTTTATTAAGGAATCTGTGACTGTCAGGCTATAAATAGAGTAAAGTTGGCTGCTGCTCCCTGAGATTAGATTACTTTATCCTTTTAAATGAAAAATAAAAATCTTCACAAGACTGGGATAATATATGTATTAGGAATCGCAGTGTGACTTTCTTTTTTAAATTTTAGATTTTTATTTTCCCCTATAAGATGCATCTACATGAGAAGTGAAAATGGAATCTTTAACGCAGTAATGAAACACTGCAGAAAAGTCATGAAAAAAAAAGCACTTATGCCCGTCAAACCTTTTGTTAAAAGCTTTCTGAAATGTCAGGCTGATTTCAGTGGACTGTTGCTAAAGGTTAGGATGTTCCTGGATCAGCCATCATCACCCTGGGTGCAGTTTTGACTCAGGATAATTGAGACAACAATAATGGTTCCATGGGAGATGTTCCTGAAAACAGGGAGGGAATGAAATAACAAAACAGATGCACAGTGTACTGAACATAAGAGGTGGCATTTGTCCTAAAACTGAGTTTGACATTTGGGGGCGCTGTGAGGGATGGACTGAGGGAACAGGCAGGATGGTGCAAATGAAGTTGTCAGGAAGAGATAAATCAGGTGAAGCTGAACATCAGTTTGCTTCTTCTCTCAGGGAAGGCCCCCCTGAATCCAGCATCTTGAGAGCAGTTTAAATTACAAATGGTCCTGCTTCTGACTACACCCTTTGCCTCTAAATAAAGGTGGCAGACAGATGTACGGCCATACAGTACGTACACAGGAAACGAATCAGCTGAATACTCTAAAAATGCTATGTCCAGGAAAGGGTGTGTACCTTTGATTAATACTGTCCTGCATGCTTTATCAGTCCTCATGAGCCTTGGAGAAGGCAGCGTAATGAGCAAGCCCCCCCAACTCTGTCTGAATTGACACATGGACACTTTTGTGTTGCAGCCAGAGCTTCGATTTCCTCTGCATTCGTTGCTCACAGAGGATCTAATTTATAACGGGTCTCTTCAATGGCATCTGCAAAAGAGGAAAGCCTCTACATGGGCTGATTGGTAACTTATGGGAAAAGCAACATTGCGTATAACACAGAAATAGATTTTAGTGTTTACGTAACTGAATCTGCATATTTTAAGCAGGACAAATATTCCATTCGCTTCACCTTCCCATACCTATAAAATTCAGTGGAGTTGCAGCTAAATGATAATCACTATCTTGGTATATTTCCTAATTTTAACATTAATTACTGTGTATAATAATAAAACAAAGCATTTTCATATTTCATTTAATGATTGTTCAATATCATAAATGTAGGGGGGGTGTCTTTCATCACATTTTATTTTTGCAAGGCTCTTTTTCTCTCGATTTGAAAGGTTATTTAACCTACAATGGCCCAAATAAACCATCATAGTTTAGCTTCAACATATTCAGTCCATATAATTCAGATCTTATTGGAAACTTTAAGGAGAGCGTCCATACTGGTTTCTTTATAACCTGCAAGCCTTACCAGCTAAAATACAGAACAATCATGCAAATTAAAAACAATAAAAAACATTCATTGAAACTATTTTATTTGGGGAATGGGCGATACCAGCCTCGTAATGGCTAGCAATAGCAGTCACCGATACTCAAGACAGGAAAATGTCCTCTTTACATAGACATAGCGCACTACTATAGCTGCTCCTGCCAAGAAAATGTTGCCGATTTGTAGTATTGTGAATCCCACTATGGTGACGCCATAACTCTGCCTCCTTGCCTTCTCCCCCATCCCCCTCGGGGCCTGATTGACACGGTGTTCTGCGTGCTGCACATAGCTGTAATCTCTGCAAGTTCAGCGGAGCTGCAGCCCCGCTGAATTGCGAGGTGACACGACCACGGCTGCCACATCAAAGATTGTGATTATTCACCCATGTTTAAGAGACGGGTGACGGTATTTGTTGCAAAGTCACATTTTTACAAATGTTACAGTAACAGAATACGAGGGCTTAACTGTGCCAGCAAATGATTTTTGTTGAACTAGTGCTAAGTCAGACGGCTAGATAAGTTAGGAAGGCAAGCAGCCAGCAGAGCAGAATTTGTCGTCCTTGTCTGTCTTTTTGCAACGCTGCAACACTCTTCGCTTCGAACACGGCCCCCCCGCTTTCTGCGGGCCAACTCAAATATTAATTCACATATACGAAGATTGTCTTGTCACACAGGGAAGTGCTGGTGCCTGTTTAGGAGATTTATGGTTGCTGGGACAAAGGAAAGTTCTTTAGTAACGCAGGTTAGCAGAGAACTGTTTCTGCTTTGGATGTGGCTACGGGGTGGGAACATTCAGGGCCTGGGGGAGGTGGGTGGGAAAGCAAGGAGGTGGGGTTTGGCCACACTTGGTATTGGTGATTACTTGACTGAGAACTCCTACTGGCTTAAAAACATGCCATCAAATATCCCTAACTTAATTGAAGGGAATTTCTACAATCCACTTAATTAACGCCAGGCAAAATGTACCTGAAAGGCTATGTGATGACATTAAAAAGAACAGCAAGGCTGAAAGCAAAAAGCTTTTTAAAAAAAAAAAAAAGTACCCTGTTTTTCAGGTCATTTAAGATCTGAAGGCATCACATTTGAAATTCTTCAACAGCCAAGTCTCCTCGGCTTGTGCCTTGTAACCAGTGTGCTTACTCCAGACACTTTTCTGATCTGCAGTTCTGCCCATTTTTAAGCAGATATGACAGTTTAAGCTTGATTTTGTCATCAACAAATTGATGTGACAGTCTTGCATGCTAAGTAAAGTAAACATAGCATCTATGGATTAGCCCTACACATTTTGCCAGTATGTGACGGTGTCGCCACAAACAGACCATCAACAGCCTGACAGCCCCCTCCCCCAGCACACAGCCACTCGAATGCTTCACAGTGCAGTCCCCCCCCCCCCCCGCCTTTCCCCTTGCCCCTCTCATTAAGGTGGTTCTTCCATTCTCACCCTCTCTGTGTACAAAAGATATCCTTCATTCTGCCGGTGTGAGAGACACCAGGAGCTGGATTATTCTGCACGGTTATTTACACTTTGCTGTTAAGATGTATCGTGTCACAAGTGCAGTTGGTAAACATCAAACCCCGTCCCCGCTGAGGAAATATTTCATCGTAATCCCTGCGGTGGTGCCATTCACGAATGGAATATAAGCACATCTGTGAATGAACAGCTGCGCGTGAATGATTAGTCCCCTCCCACCCGACTGCAATTCAGATCATCTCCATCTTAATTTTAAACGGTTGCACCCTCACAGATAACACACCAATGTTCTACAGCTTCTGCTTTTGTGAAATTCTGCAAGAAAATGTATTATATTTGTCATATTGGATTACTTTTTGACAAAAGGAGACAGAAATAATAGTTTTAGTTCTTTAAACGTTACTGTAAAAGTGTATGGATACTTTATTCATTCTGTAGCTTTCTATCATGCATCCTGATATATGGCTTATTATAATGTTTAGAAATGACCCTGACTACAATCCTGGCATGAACCTGAACTATATTCACAATCTAAATATTGCCAATGACCTATAAATGATATCCTTAAACTTTTTGTTTCACCACTTGAGCCAACTTATAGGCTTCAGCACTTAAAGAGTATTACTTGAAATTGCTTTTTACCTTTCAATATGATTTTCTTTCTGCTATAGAAACTTGGAATGTATAGCTTTTTATTATGTCTGTGATGGCAAATGCAACATGAGTAGTTAATCTTTGCTTTATATCATTTAAACATTTTAACAAGAGAAAATAATGTTCAGCAAACTATAAAAAGTAAGAAGCCAAATGGTCAGAGTTCCAAAAGTAGAATTTTCCATTCAGACAAGTCACTTTGATTTGCTGTTTCTTGCTTGTTTGTACCATCTGTCAAGCCTTTATTTCCCCCCCTCCATATTCATAATGATGAACACAATATTTCAGGCATGGTCACAGCTTGATGTTTGGCAGAGTCTGCAGAGCCTTCCATCACACACCATGCTCCCCCAGATGACCTTTAGCAATGAGGCTGGATGGTGCCCTGAGCTTCACACAGATTGTTCTTGGTAATTCTGTTGTACACTACTTTCTGTTATTGCCTGAATTTCTCCCCGGCCTTAGATTAACTCGGCAGCTTTACAGTAAAGCAACAGAATACACAAAGTTTTAAATTAATCAAGTATAAGAGGTAGCTATGGCGAGGAAAAAATACTTAAGATACTAAAAAAAATACTAAAGTACTACACAGAAATACTTTATTTATAGGACATAATGAAAACACAATTAAAACCTATTTTTCTTCATGAAAGAAATGAAATGAGGCTCAACTGAAGCTCCAGTGTACATATCTGCATTTTAAAGATGCTACGTGTGTAAAAGATTTAAATACAAATCTACTACATCTTAAACTAGTTTTTGAGGGTAGGAAGAATCCAGGAATGAACTCAATAAGCACTTGGGGAAAGCAAACCCTCCACCTGGCTTCAGGTCAACTCAGGCGTCTTGTTATCGGATCATTTAGTGGTCTGTTGCGGCAACAATATAAGAAGTGTTGCCTAGTGATGATGGAAGCAACCTTCAATGCTGCTCTGCGCTCAAATCTGTAACCGAGCTCGCTCAATAACAGACTGTCTTCCTCCGTGATAAAGTCAAGACCAGTCAGCGTCGGCTGGCATGTTGTTTCAGAGCTGATGACCAGGATGAATCCGTTTTTGAACTGGTCTGACTGGTTTTTTAGTTAATGTCTCTAATAATACAGCACTGCAGACGGTCTTCATCTTTAAGGAAGGATCAAAAGGGATTTGGAGGAGCTGCAGAGGTATTGACATTGGCTTGTTGAGTGTATAGACCAAACTGGTTCTGTGCATTAAAGCTCTGACTGTGACGTGACACACATGAAGTCTCGTGTTATGACAGGTGTTGTTTACGTACCATAAAAGAAGTGAATATATATTCCTTGTGGACATTTTCAGCAGTGACTATAGGCCAGATATATTACAGTGATTTGACAGGTGACCCTCATAGTTATAGAACCAACAGTCCAGCCCACTGCTGCCAATGATATTGTATCCTTGGGGATAAAGCTGAGCTCTCCTTTCTGGATTAGAGAATTAAACAGCTCTTACAAGGGGAAGGGATCAAATTTCACTGGAATGAAAGGTACAAATAAGCTTTTCAACCTCTTAAAAGTCAATTCTCACAAAAACAAGTCTTAACTGTCTTGTTTCACTTGTTATATTTAGAAAAATACTCTAATACTTCTATCAATTATACAAGGTAGGGAGGACTTGTACGATGAGTGTTTTACCTCGGTCGACCTTTTCCTCTCACCTTGTGATGTACCAAAGTCAGAAGATGGTAATGGAGTCAGCACCTCACTCAGACATGCACGTTGGGTCAAAGAGTGACACTGTGAGTTTATCTGTTGACGAGTCGTACGGACGTTTGACATTTAGAGAGGAGAAAAATAAGAAGGGAGATGTCACTGTAGCCTTTTAAGTGATGTATTATCAATGTAACGGCTTCTAGCTTCTCATGTCGAAGTCAGTCATATCAGATGCGCCTAGCTGTGCACAGATACGCAGTCCCTGTAAGCTGGAGAAAACGATGGCTTCAATTTACAATGGCCGCGATAGGTCTGACAGCAAGCCCTCAAAATGTGGCCTGTCAGCTCTTGCCACCATCTTACAGCTGTTGTCATGCACCAGTGAGCCATTGTGTGTCTTTGTGAGAGTCGAAGGTGGAGACGCACAGGGAAAGGACTTGGCTGCATATTAATTTCACTTAAGTGATCAATATAAGTGCTCCTCTCTGAGTCTCCCTCTTACTCCCAACCATGAAGAGACATTGAGCAGCATTGTCTTAATTATTGATAGTGGAAATACAATCTAATGAAATTTCCAGCATCTTGAAACCAGAACTCCTGCACTGCGCTCACGATGAGCACACACACGCACATGCCAACACACTAAAGAAATTTAAACTATTTTCTTTTTCTTTAGCATAAAATAATGAACGGAGATGTTTTCTGAGTCATAAAATGATTTCTAATTAGCTTCTTTATGTCAAATCTCAATAACACAAAGTTTGACTTGATACAAAATTCAGACTAACCAAAAGAGAACCACAAAAACCAAAATTTAACAAGCATATGTTGTGCAGATTTCTGGAAGTGTGATTAACCTGGTGTTCTAATTGAATGGAATAAATTAGAGGCAGGGAGGTAAAGGCAGCACACGCCATGAGTGTTGACTCAAGTCACGTAAATCATCCAACGTCTTACAAGGACAGAAGTCCAGCCCAAAAATAAACGTCGGGTGAATTTTTAAAATCTTTACAATCCCATTAGACTCATCGCAGCAGCGGTAGTAGATGTAAGGAGCTGACGCTAAACTGTGCAGATCCAGTCTTGACAACACTGAGGTCCTTCTGAATGCTGCGCTCTGGCATATTCAGTGTTTGCCCTTGGTCGCACACTGTGCTGCCATTCTCCAGAGCCATCTGTGTAGCAAAAGATTACCAGCTAGTCCTTTTAATCCAGGTACGCAGCACCACGT